>NC_022009.1:17355344-17392510 GCF_000317375.1 Microtus ochrogaster | reverse complement strand
AGAGAATTCTCAACAGAAGAAGTTCAAATGGCCAAAAGACACTTAAGGTCATGCTCACCTTCCTTAGCGATCAGGGAAATGCAAATCAAGACAACTTTAAGATACCATCTTACACCTGTCAGAATGGCTAAAATAAAAAAACACCAAGGAAAATGGGATTTCTATGGAAGACTGAAGTACTGGAAATAATCCTATCTGAGAGAAGAGGGCTCTGAAAGTGATAGAGTGGACTTAGGACAGACACAGGAAGGTGTCCTCACACCGAGAGTGTAGCAAAGGGCAGTCCTACCAAAGGTCTTCAAAATCAGGACACGGACGCCGAAGCACTTTTCAAAAAGGTATTCAAGGGCTAGACAGATGACTCGATGGTTAAGAGAACTTGTTGCTCTTGCAAGATCCTGGCACCTATATGGTGGTTCACAAACATCCATAACCCCACTTCTAGGAGATCTAACATATATGCATGTGGTGCAAATACATGCACACAAGCAAAACATTTATACTTAAAATGTAAAACAAAAAAATCCCAAATTTAAAAAGGATATTTCCAAAGTCATGTTTGTGAGCTTGTCATTGTACCACTCTCAAGGACACCTTTTTATTTTAAAATTCATGTGCCTCCGTGATAAACAGGAAGACACACTATGAACTAAGTGAAGTCCAATCAGGTTAATGTTCAATTAAAATAAAAACCCTCCAATTTTCTATTGTTTCTTCTTCATCAAACCTCCACATAAGCGAAAGCAAAAAAAAAAAATTGCTGATTTTCTTGCCTCAGAAGAACTAAGAGGCCCTCACACCCAGCACGTAGGAGCTGAGTCAACCACACACATACATCCTCGGGGTTTTGGTGAGGCAGAAGTTCCACTTTCCTTATAAACAGTCTGTCCCACTGCAAAGATGTGCCCACTGCCCTGACATGGCGCTTCACTGTTCCTGTCTCTATCCTTTACAGTGTCCACGTCTGACTACATAATCCATCATGTCTAATCATGCCAGGTTCCATTAATATATCTAAACATTCCTGGGTTTGTTGTCTACTCTTTCAAAATGAATGGCTTTTTTAAACATAATTATGGATATTCTTCATAACTGTCAACTCTGTTTTTCTTCACTGAAGAAAGACAAGCTAGGTGTTTGGCTCATGCCTGTACCTACCACTTGGAAAATTCAAGCTGGAGGATTGCTTTAATTTAAGACTAACCTGGGCTCTACATAAATATACGGATGTTGTAGCTGCACATTTGAAACTCTGGGTTTTTTTTTGTCACTTGATTAAATAGATAATAACTGATATTAACACATCATCAATTACACGCATGTTCAGACAACAATAAAATTATCACTCAAAGAGCATCAGGCTTCCCAATAAGGACCAACTTCTCTCGTGTCTATCCTCAGAGGACCACAAATAGCACTGGCAGGTACATAAACTATCATGAAACAGACTGCCAACTGCCTACGATACTCACCCAAGTAGGCAATTCTCCTTGCTGGGGTGGGGGGGTACCAAGTTAGACAAGAAATCATCTAATCTCTGGAGCTCACTTGTAAGTGAGTGGGGGTGGGGGCATCATCAAGGAATCTTTACAGTTCAGAACAGAACAATTCTTCAAACTATTCTTGGCCCCACTGCCCGAGGCAGCCGCTCACATTGATTTTCCTTTGGCTGCTCCCTCTTAGCAGCACACTTCCCATGTGCCCCCATTTCCCCTCAGTGTTGTATGACACGCCTTGTAAATAGTGTGAAGCTGGTTTAATTACAGAGCACTAAAGTTATATCCCCATTAGGTCTATAACCTGTTACAGATAAGGAATAGCTCCAAGCTGGTAACTTCTGTGAGTTCCTGAGAAACCCAACAAAGCCTTCTTTCTCTACGACCACCTTTAAACAAGAAGGCCTTGCCAAAGTAGACAAAGCTGTCCTTAGACCTTGAGTCTTTCATGCCATCGTCTTTAGAATGACACTGCTTTTCATGAATGCCAGCTCCATTCCACAGTCCTGGCTCATTCCTCCACAAAGACTCTGAGACATAGCAGATTTGATCTGTCCCATGGCCATGCTGTGAATACCACAGTAGGGCAGGGTCTGTGGTTCCACAGTAGTCTCTGATTCTGAGTGGGTTAAGAGCCGAGCTCTCAACCAGACAGATGGAAGCAGAGCCCACTTCCTGTTAGCACAAACTCTTATCACATGGCACTAAAGAGCTTCTGTTCTCAGGAGAGGGCCACAATCCACTTTTTTAAAAAGAGTTAGGAGCTCCATATTAACCAGCTGTTCTTAACTAAGCTCCCGAGACCTACACAAAACTAACAACCTGAGATACTGTAGTAATTGGTGCGGCAGGGCTGAGTCCCCAGCACCCCGGCCGCCTGCCCGGCTAGCTTATGCCCGAAATAACAACACACAAACTGTATTCATTTAAACACTGCTTGGCTCTTTAGCTTTAGCCCTTTTCTCGGCTAACTCTCGCTCCTGGACTAACCCATTTCCAATCATGTGTGTCGCACCCCAAGGTGCGCTTACCAGGAAGATTCTAGCCTATGTCCATCCTGGGTCGGAGCTTCATCACGTGTGCCTCAGAGAGCAGAGCTCTTGCCTCTGCCCGCAAGAGTGGAGCATCTCATGTCTCTCTGAGGCGTCTGCCCCCGAGAAGAGAGCTGTCGAGTCTGACCTCACTTCCTCTTCCGCCCAGCATTCTGCTCCTCCCACCTACGTTCTAACCTATCAGGGCAAGCAGCTTCTTTATTTCATCAACCAATGACCTTCCTCCATCAAGATACCAGTGTAGGACTCTCATTTTTTAATTTTATTTATTTATTTTTTTATAAAGCAGAGAGGGATAAAGAATGGTTAAAAATGGTTGAAAAGCAGCAGTGAGGAGTTGGGACATGTATATGAACACATGTGTAACTGCACACACACAAACACGCATGTACACACACAGGCATATACATAGTATACACACACACACACACACACACACACACACACACACACACACACACACACACAAAGGAACCACTGGGATGATAGGAAGATATGGTAGCCTTACCTGGGAAAACATAAGGATACATGACATTTGGAAAATGCATTTTAGACTCCAAGGTATAGTTTACTTGAGGGAAGCCATCAAATTTCTATGAGACTCTTCCCTTGTTCATCAAGTTCAGGTGATAACACCTATATTCTAGAGTTGCCTTGAGGCTGAGGCAAATGCATGCACAGTATCCACAACACAGTTCATTCCCAGGAAACACACAGCTATCTGAGCAATGCGGTCTTTCTAGCAAGTCTGTGAATCAAGTATTAGCTCCAGCTTATGCAGAAATAAGTTGCCAGGATTTCAGTAACGCATTTCAGGCCCCTATTCTAGGAAGAGGCTGAACTGTTTTCACTCAGCCTCACTCCTTTGTCTACTACAGTTGGGAACTAACTTCCCGGTACGTTGAGACACATGCTGCTTCTACCAATGCCCAAAGTAGTAAAATAGAGGCACGGAGCTTGAATTCACATGTGAATCTTTATTATACAAGAACTGTGTGCACTCTAAGAATGAGAGATGGTGAGGAACCATAACATGAAGAGAACATAGGCACTTAAAGACCTCATGAGAGTACAGCATCTCTGTGGTTCTGAAAAGGTTATAAGGAAGTATTTCTGTTATGAGAAAAACTCATTTTTTACTTTCTGCTTCTCTGTTCTGAAGAAAAAAAAAAACCCAGCAAATGCAGACCAGGGAAGCAGCCACACAATGTGGAGGCACGCTAAGCAGTCTAAAGACGTAGGTACTGGAACTGCCACGGCCAGGAGGCAGCCAGTGGCCTTGGAAAGGCTCATGACCTTTCTAGTGGCAATAACCCAGCAACTGAGGGTGTGGCTGTCAGAATCAGAGAGCTCAGGGTCTGATTCTGGTGTTTCTAGTTACCACGGTACATGATGTTGGAGAAAGTCACTTCCTGGGGGACAGATTCCCTGTGGCTCAGGGATAATAGTACCTAACAGAAGGGACAAAGGCAAGGTTCGGTGTCACATCGCAGGTGGCTAACACTGGTGGCGCCACCACTGCTGCCCCAGAATTCTCCCTGCTTCCGAAAGGGGGACAATTAAACTTGTCTTGCCTCTTCTGCTTTACTTTCCAAACAGCACCATTTCTAACAAGCATTGTATAGAAAGCAGCACTTTATAAAATGTGAAGAACATGTGAAAAAATAGAATTCCTGCAATGACAACTTGGGAATGAACTGAACGTTCCTACCTGTCACTAGAAGTAACAGTGATACATCAATCTTCTTGAATAAAAAAAAAAAAACAAATAAAATCCTAATGGTCTTCATATCCAGTTGGAGAAAACAGTTTGTTCTATATGTTCTCAGAACTCTACGTTCTTTTTTCCATAATATAATTGGAACCCCTAAGGAGTCCTTTAATTCACGGTATAAAGGGAAAACAACAAGAAGGCTGAACCGGAGGGAAGGCTGGTTTCACGGACAGTCCACAACCCTGCAGAACTGGCCCTACAGCACAATGTCATAAAGAGCCTTACAAATTGAGTCCTCAGGGAAGGACACGGCTATATTTGTTGCATGTGGGTACCAGAGCCCAGAAGTTGGCCTCTTCTGTTCTTTGTGTGCCATATGCATAAATTTGTAGACTGTCATTCCCTTTAACTCAAAACACTGGTGAACAAACAGTTGGAGCAAAGCCACTGAGAACACGACAAGCCACAACTCTCAGAACACTGACCATCTCCCATTGCTCAAACAAAGTCCTTTACTACTGACTGAATTGTGAGTTTTCATTGTGTACCAATGCCTGTCTTAGAGGATCTCAAGGGAATTGTGTGTAGGGGGGTAGGGATCACTTAGATGCCTCCCTCCCGCATGCTGGAAGAGCCTTTTTCACCCCATTATGTACAGACGACTAACATTTCAACGACAAAATTACCTTGGGCTTGGTGACAAACGCCAGGGGTAGCACATTCCTCTGCTCTAAGGTTTCCGCAAATGGCCTCCTACTAGAGCAGCACCCCATTCTTTTCAGGGTCTTCTCTAAGGAGTACAAGAAGGATTTTTTTTACATTTACTTTCTGTATTTCTTTTAAATTTAATATATGAATGCCACACTTAATATTAATCTCCACCCCCTCGAATGCCTCCCATGTCTTCCCTCTCAGTCTCTCTCAAATTCATGACTCTTCAGTTATTACTGTTACATTTTAGTGGGGCTGAGGAGTTGGCTTCCTTCTCTCTTATACAGAAGAGAGTCATCAGCAGACTCCCGGCTTCAGAATCCGTAATTTCCCTCCTCTGGTTCATCCTTGCAAGACAAGGCTTATTGAACCTACTTGGCACACAGCAAGTGCTTGGTAGATGTCAACGACACGTTAGTAGCACATCTGTCCAACAACCTACGCAGACTTATAAAGTCCAGTCTCACTGGATTTATTAGTCGCCTCCTCTAACCTTGAGTCAAACATATGTGGTGAAAGCACATCTTTTGAGCATCCATCAAAAATTTAAATGAGAAAACTGGTTAGCAAACAAATTCCTGAGGTTTACCATGATGTCTTTTCAGAAGGACATCAGCCCATCACTTAGCTCAACCAGCTCTGGACCTGTTTAATCAACTCCAACAACACAACAAGAGTGTCAGCCAAATTGCTCCCAGAAGTAAGAATCCATGTTTTTGCCCCATAGTCAAGCTGGGAAGGAATGAACTGAGGCTAGGAATGGGATGCTTTCCTTTCAGAAAGGTTGGATTCTCGCCAGACTTTTTTCTCACGAGCAATCACTTAATGATCCTAAGTTTTTCTAAAGATCAAAGTTCTGCAGGTTCTAGAACATGCCTTCTACTCCCCTACTCTTCTCAAAATCAGAATGATGCCTATCCTGCTTCAACATTCTGAACCACATCTTATTGCTATAGTTCCTCATGAATGTGTGTTCACATGGCAGCTTGTTCTCTACTCTGCATGGTGGAGGCCAAGAAAGGACCCAGAAGTGAGCAGAATCCAAAAGACACACAGGGTGGCATTTCCTTTGTGCTACTGTTGTTGTGAAAGATGATGATGATGATGACGATTTTGACAAGAATGACGACAACAGGTCTGAGTCAGACTCTGGTTGAAGCATTTATAATGCATTATCTAATGCTCACTGCAATACTTCAAAGCTGCTCTTATGACATCTCTTTTTTTTACAGAGTGGGGATAAGACTCGGGTCATGTAGCCTGAAAATGGCTGACCTTTCCAAACCCAGATCAGTTAGATTCTGGGGTCCAAGTTTCCAACCAATCTCTAATTACAGCGTCGTCTTTTTGACAAAGGGCACCACATTGGCTACATAAGCCAGTTTAAGTCTGGCAGGCATAGAAGTTTTGTAACTACCCCACAGCTGACTAATCTGACACACAGTGCTTCTCCCTAACAAGTTCATAGGAGACAGGACTAGCAAACCAGAAGTCAGTCTGTTGATCTCGACATACGCATCTCTCACACAGACCAGCAATCTCAACAGTCTGACAAGAGTAGTTGTCCTTTTCGACATCTTTGCCTATAGAGGCAAACTGTAAAACCAAACCATTGGAATAAAGCAGTTTGCTCTAGGAATATGTAAGAGGAGGACTATGGCTGTTGGCACTACAGCTTTGAAGTCAGCCAGCACTCCCATCTCTGTGGACAGCTCTGGAGGCACAAGGGGAACTCAGTGCTGGCCTCCAGGTGCTTTGGACACTGACCAGACAGATAACCTTTCTGATACATCTGTGCTTCATTTGATGTTTAGGCCAAGCTTAGGCCTAAAGATAACTTATGGTTGCCTTTAATAGGTCCACATAACATATTCTCTGGTACTTTTATGTATTACTTTATTTTCCAACCAAATTCTCAAATAACTCTCATGTCTAGTCCATGCTCTACAATATAACTCTGGCCTAAAAAAAAATCTTTGATGCTTCTAACATAGTCTATTAACATTCTAAATTTATTTTTCTTATTTTTAACCTTTCATCCACATTCAATTGGTAGTACCTATCAAAATAGGTAATAAGCCATAAAAATCAGACAAATATTATGCCTTCTCCAAACACTGGTTTCAATGGATGGGAAAGGGCCTTGTGACCAGAGAGATCTCCACGGAGAAGGACTCTAGTACTTGAACTAGAGGTAGAAAGAGGTGGGAGAGATCAGTGACCAGGCACTGGGGGAGGAAGGCGGCAGAGGAGATCACAGAGGATGTCATTCTTAGATGTGTCTACCTAGAAAATATACCATGTATATCTCGACTCTGGCTTTAGCACGAGCTAGAGAGCTCAAGCATGACAAGGCAAACATCTAGGCGTGGGAATGTACGGCCAGTAAAGCAACCCTGAGAACTTGAAAGTGAAAGGGATGAGAGACGAAGGGAAACAGCTTTGTTGGTAAGGCATGGGATGTGAGAACGAAATCAAGGTTTTGGACAGGGATACTTCTCAGGACCCTCAGCTCTTGGCAACCCAGGCCGGGGAATTTTGTTGGCCGTGTCCTCTCTACTCATTCTTGATCTCCCCATGAACTTCTGGCAGAGGGCTCCCTCCAAACAAACACAAAACTGTTTCACTGCTTTTGTAGGTTGCTAAGGAGATTTCAAAGCATTCTCTCAAGAACTTCCTCTCCACCTCAAAAGGAGTTTAGCAAAGTTCTCCACAGAACCCATTCAGGTCAATGAAGAGTTGGCTTTCATACTGGATGGAGTTAGCTGCTGTGTGCAAGCCACTGCACTGTTGCTGAGCATAGTACACCTCTACTAGAGAGCAGCTTGTTGTTAGCTTACTGTCAGCAGCATGCAGCTCTGGAGGTCAACATCTAGAATGGAATGTATGACCCTAGAGAGCTCTTTCAGTTGAGCAGAGATGCTGTAGTATATGAGCCAACTGTAGGCCTGAATGGAGGGCCAGGAGCCCTAAGATAGGGCTCTACTGTTTCCAGCTATGGAGCTACAGGTATGATTCTAAGTCCGCTGAACCTTTTGTGTTTTCCTCTGCAAAGTGAGATGTTTCAAGTAGATAACATCAAAAATACTTTCTGTCTTCTCATTCTGTGAGTATGATGAGAAACAACTAAAATCAAAGTTGTCAAGTTCTTAAACAGTGCACAGAAAACAGGTTAATTCAGCAGGTCCCACAGGCACGAATCCGGCTAGCAAGAACTTAGCTTTTGCTGTGGCTGAAAGGAATTAGAAGAATATTTTGGCTTTCAAAGTGGGCAAAAATTTGGTTTGGATTTCTCTCCAAAAAGACAGCATGTCTCAGCAGTGGAAAGGATGCCAGTAGCCACAGGCTGGGTCACTGCTTTCAGTGAGGTCCAACAGGCACAACACAAATTTCTTAATTGCCATTACTATAACCTTTACCACACCTTGTTTTTCTTGGGGGCTCTTCTGGTCAGGTAATCTGGGTTAGATCCAACCCAATTTATAAAATTTGAGGTTTTTCCCAATGTAGGTAAGATTACATGCTATTTTAGGAAACCTCTTGGGGGATGAGGAAATGTGTTGTTTTCCTTTTAAATATTATACTGCGTATCAATTCCAAATGCTAACCAAGCTTTTAAAGAAAAACATGAGTTCCCTAAAAATAGCCTGTCTACAATGCCTCACAGATTTGGGTGCTTTCTGCACAGAGTATAACTTGCTTAGCATACAAATAGAAACAAAGTAATATTTGTAGACCATATCTACAAGGTTAAGAAAAACTGTATGTAAATCTCCTTCAGAGACTAAAGAAATGGTAATCAATGTAAGCTGCTTTATTATTTTAAAGCTGTACTCTCAAAAAATGACCCCAATGAGTTTCTAATGTCAGATTAAAAAAACTTTGGATAATCAAATATAAAATCTAAAGCTACAACGTTGGTCCTCAGTTTTCTCTGAGCACTCTTGAGTTCTTTACTTCATCATCATCACCATCATTTTCTCCTCCTTCTTCCTTTTTGTTTTTCTGTTACTGTTTGTTTGCTTTTTAGATAGGGTTCTCTGTTGAAGCCCTGGCTATCCTGGAACTAGTTCTGTAGACTGGTTGGTCTGGGACTCAAGAGATCCACCTCCCTCCACCACCTGAGTGCTGGGATTAAAGGTGTATACCACCACTGTCCAGATGAGTTTTTGAGTTCTTAAATTTAATCCAGTCTTGACCTATGGCACTATGGTCTATAGCACTATGGAGTATTGGTTGAGTCTACTATTTTTTTTTTCGAGACAGGGTTTCTCTGCGGCTTTGGAGCCTGTCCTGGAACTAGCTCTGTAGACCAGGCTGGTCTCGAACTCACAGAGATCCGCCTGCCTCTGCCTCCCGAGTGCTGGGATTAAAGGCGTGCGCCACATCGCCCGGCTTGAGTCTACTATTTTTTGAGATGGTCTCGCCCTACTGCCCAGGTTGACCCAGAGCTCTCTATGTAATCCAGGATGGCTTCAGACTCAAGGCAATCCTCCTGAGTGTTAAGGTTACAGGCCTGGGGCACAATGTTGAGGTGCTTTTTATTTTATTTATTATCTCTATGTGTGTATTTGTGTTCATGTGTGTAGATATGGATGTGTGCATACTATAGCATCTGTGAGGAGGTCAGAGGACAAGTTCATATGTCTGTCCTTTCTTTCTACCTTTTTACTCATTTGATTTTATTTTTGAGACAGGGTCTTACTATGCAGCTTTGACCAGTCTTTATTTATTTTATTTTATATTTTTTTTTAAAAAGAAAACAAACTATCCTCTCCCTCTCCTCCTCCCATTCTCTTCACTTACCTCCCCCACCCCACTCCCATCCACTCCTCAGAGAGGGTAGGGCATATTGATTGTTTTGGGGAAGGTCCAAGGACCTCCCTACTATACTAGGCTGAACAAGGTATCCAACCAAAGAGAATAGGTTCCCAAAAAGCCAGTACAAGGAGTAGGAATAAGTCCTGGTGTCAATTCCAGTGGCCCTTCAATCTGCACCAGCCATGCCAACTGTCAGCCACATTCAGAGGGACTAGTTTCATACTGTGCTTGTTCTTTCCCAGTCCTTCTGGTATTGGTGAGCTCCCATTAGCTCAGGTAGACTGTTCCTGACCAGCCTTTAACTCGTTGTAGACCAGGCTGGCCTTGAACTCACAAAGATGAGCCTGTCCCTGCCTCTCAAGTGCTGGGATTAAAGTTGAGAATCTACCTTATAGTTCTACCTTGTTCAGGACCGAGTGTCTTATTCACAGCTACACACACCAGGCTAGCTGGCCTGCAAGATTCTGGGCATTCTCCTGCCTTCACTTTCTGTCTCATTACAGGAACTATGGGATTATAGATGAATGCTATCATGTCTGTCTTTACCCAGGTTCTGGGATCTACACCACATGTCTGTCTTTACACAGGTTCTGGGATCTATACTCCATGTCTGTCTTTACATGGGTTCTGGGATCTACACCCCATGTCTGTCTTTCCACAGGTTCCAGGATCTATACTCCATGTCTGTCTTTCCACGGGTTCTGAGATCTACACCCCATGTCTGTCTTTCCACGGGTTCTGGGATCTACACTCAGGTCTTCATGCTTGCACAGCAAGCACCTTACATTGAGCCACCTCCCCAGCTCTAGCTACTTTTTGAACTTCAGTTTTTACATTTCTTCACCTCCTATAGTAGTTTTAAAATATAGCTTATAATTCAGTAGAAACCCTCAGTTATTTTCTCTTTCAGTATTTTTCTGTTAGACTCCTGACTTTGGCTTTGGCACACTCCTAACTCTGTGTGGCTGATTTCCTAGTCTTGACCACTAACCTTCATCATCTCGTGTAAGTTTCAATTTTCTATTTCCCTCCACTGGATGTCTTATTATCTCAAGCTTGAAAGCTGTATAAAACTGAATCAAGTAGTATGAAATCTGTAGATTGGTTGGAATGAGAAGTTTCAATGTGTAATTAATGATTTCTAATATATATATATGCTATGTGTATATATTTATGTGTGTGTATATACATTTTCCAGTCACATCTGTATATTGAAAGGCCCAAGAAGCCATTACAATAGTAATGAGCACAAGTGTGTCTAGGACCTGGTAGCTAATACTATTTCCACTGAAAGAGAACTGCGGATTTTTAGGAAAATAGATGACTCGAGTGCTGAGGCAAGGCAAGTACAAGATATGCTTAAGATAACGTATCATGTCAACAAGTAGGACAACACTAAAACATGGTAGGGATATTATGAAACAAGAGGAATAATACGAACATAAAAATAACTATCATTGAAAAGAATAAATATTCATGAGTTTAAGTTGGTAAGGGGTGGATGGATGGATGGATGAATGGATGCATGGATGCATGGGTGGATGCATGGATGGATGCATGGATGGATGGATAGATGAATGGGTGAGAAGCTGGATGAATGGGTGGGTGGGTATATGGATAAATGGATAGATAGATAAATGGAAAAGTGGATGGATAGGAAGATAAATGAATTGGTGGATAGCTGAGATGAGAAAGAGCTCTCTTGCTTTTAAGTAAAAGGTACAGTACTGACTGGCAAATACGAAGAGAAAGTTGAAGTTGGAAACCACGATTTAACAGTCATGTTATTGAGCCTAAAGCACACAATATTAAATCCATGTGTGTGATGAGAAGTGGGATGGTTGCTTTGTGCTTGCAAGGGAAAACAAGCAACTATATAAAGGAAGAATTAAACATGCCTTGACTAAGTGGCCAAATTTTATATAACCAACAAATGGTAGAGATGGAGACTGTGTACCTCCAGAAATAATAACTTGAGGAAAAAACACCACCTGGCTGGCAAGATACAAAATGGACCAAATAATTAGGAAATATTTTAAAGTTTCTAGGGATTGAGAGAAGGTTAGCCTTAAATTCTTCAAAAAACCCAATTTATAAAAGTCAAAGAAGGGCTATTGGAAAGTTCTAGATTAAAGAAAACTAAATGGACAAGACAACAAACTACACCAAATAATTATAAGATATAATTGTAAATTGGTTCTCTGTTGGAAGGAAGAAATGTTATGAAGGACACTGTTTTGTTATTGGGTTTATTGGTAAAACTAGAATACAAATAATAGATAAATATATTTTATCAAATTTATTGATGCAGATAATTCTACTATAGCTATATAAGACAATATCTTCTTTCCTGTAAATAGACACTGAAATATTCAGATAATTTATCCCCAAACAGCTCAGAATAATGTCATGTGTATGGTGTGTGTGTATGTATGTGTGTGTGTGCATAAAGGCACATGATAGGAGGACTAAATTATAAAGAAAATGAATAATGCAATGTATGCCTTGTGCATTGTTAGTTTTATAAATTTTATACTTCCAAATAAATATTTAAATTAAAAAGCCAAATAAAACCTTGACAACACACATACAAAAATCAGCCAAAGACAACAGCCTAGAAAGATTCTTTTTCCTAACCCTTGTTGTTTCTACCCTTTATTGGATTTATTCTCTTAATAAAAATAAAATAAAATAATAAGAGATAAAGAAAGTAAGTAAGTGTGCAAGTAAAAACAATAACAATAACAAAAAAAACTTGTTTTAGAGGTTTGTACCTCAACTCTAAGGGCTATTCACTATATCCTTCCTTCATTTCTGTTCCTTCTGAATTCCCACCACTAACTACCCTATTTGAAACATTAGCATTTTATGATATATTATTGTGACAACCTGGAGTCACTGCTTCTGAACTAGCCTTTCTCATACACGTGTACTAAATGTTTCCCAATAAAACGAATTCTCTTGCTCATCCCTCACTCACAAAGGTCTCTAAAATAAATGAACAGTTCCAAAAAAATAAATGATTAAATCAACCAGTAGATAACCACTAACTTTGAAAACAGAACTTTTAAAAAGTTGATTGTAAAATACAGTATTTTTCTGGTAGAAATCAAAATATCTCAGCCTCAAATAGCTCAATCTCAAATAAATGTGAGATACTATCCTCGTTTTGAACAATCAATGCTTTTCCCTGATTTCCTGCAGATGTACTCACTGAGAACTCTCTTTTCCATATTACAAATGTAAGCACATTTTGCTAAATGGGCTCCCAGCACAGTTTTACAAGCTACCTTTCCCACTGCCACCTATATCATATTTCTCTATGTGAATAGATACTTTTATTCAATATAGTTCTTAGTAACTATACGGTATATTCAGTGACTATACAGTATAAAGGAATCAAGCTTCTTTAGTCAACTCCTTGATGTTTATTTTCCAATCTTTCATTTGAACAAGCAGCACAGATGGAACACTAAAGAAGTGACCCTTTAAATATCTGTGATCCCTAAAGACGTCCATAGGAACAAAATGACCAATTTAAAAAAAAGAAAACCTAAACTGAATCACATCTTTCATTATTTGCTGTACACAATACACACTGCAAGTTCTTTGCTTTTTAATCTGTTTCCGTCTCTTTCTCACACTGGCTCACGTCACTGATACAGAAGGACTGGTATGTTTTCTCATTGACAAGCAGGTGGCACATGCCTGTGTCTCCCTGAATTTGAAGGAAAAAAGTCGACCACGGATAAGGTGATGGACTAGACCAAACTCTAGGGTGAGTTGTGAAAACATAGTCCCTGGGAAATGTTCTGCAAGTCTAGATCAGTCTCTGTGAGGCTCTAAATGCGTGGTGGAAACAAAAGGAGGGTGGACCTGTCCGAAGTTAAAACCAAACGACTTTAAAATCAATTATGTGTATGAGTTCTTCAGGCTTTGAGCTCTTTCTCAAGAAATCACTAATATTGAAATGCTTTAATTGTTTTCTAATGGGTATGTTTACTCATAGAACTAAAAAAATCGTACTTAAGCAGTGGTCTTATAGAACTTGATTTTAAAAATCAACACAAATGAAGTATTTGTAAGCTCAGCAGATTATGAATATGAACTTTTTTTTTTTTTTTGGTTTTTTGAGACGGGGTTTCTCCGTAGCTTTGGAGCCTGTCCTGGAACTAGCTCTTATAGACCAGGCTAGCCTTGAACTCACAAAAATCCGCCTGCCTCTGCCTCCTGAGTGCTGGGATTAAGGGCGTGCACTACTACTGCCTGGCTAAAAGATTTATTTGTTTATTGTCTATACAGTTCTGCCTGAACATACACCTGTATGCTAGATCTCATTCTATATAGTTGGGAGACACCATGTGGATGCTGGGAACTGAACTTAGGACCTCTGGAAGAGCAGACAGTACTCTTAACTTCTGAGCCATCTCTCCAGCAAATACAAACTTTAAGGCATATAAAGGTAATTGAGAAAAGATTTTCTCAATAATTTCAATACAAATCCTCCTAGCATGACTAAGTTTTAGAAAATCATGAAGAATTAGAATAGTGAGACACAGGGACAACTCTGGACTCTGAGAGCAAAATCTTAGCAACAGCACTAGTATCTGGAGGCCCTGCAGTGGCCTTTATACAGTTACAGAGGAAATCATTGCGGTACTTCACTGAGTTCCTCCAAATAAATTTTTATGCATATCTTAAGCCATGGTGAGTTATCATAAAGAGCCTCTGAGGCCGTGAAAGGATGGCCTGGCCACACCAAGTTAGACAAAATTCACAAAATTTTGCTCCTCACCACTTTTCTTTACATAGTAAAATTTTGTGTACAATGCTACATTTGTAAAACAAATTTTTGATGGGTAACGTTTTAAATAAAAGTAGTGACATATCCCTGTCCGTTGAAGTCTCCAAGGGGACAAGTTCCCTCAGAGACAGGTTAGAGAGACCTGTTTGATGTCGCTGTAGTAATCACTGAATCAAAACCACCATTTGGCCGTTGTGTTCTCAGGCTCCTCCATGCTGGACACTGAGATTGGTTTCCTGGACGAGGAAGGTCCCACAAAAGAAAAGATTAAAAACAACTAGAAGACGATTATTCCTTTGTGACGCTTGCCTGAGAGGCTGAAATCTGAGCGGACTGCAGCTCAGTTTCCCTAATGAATTCCTCTGCGGCTGTCATGCGGTTAATTCTCCACATTTCCTACTGCCCTGATTATTTAAAAAAAAAAAAAAAAAGGAAAATAGGCTGGCCAATATAAACATCAAAGGCACTCCTACTTCTGTAGGCTTCAGATAGTCTCCAGAGATGGATTGTGGGAACAAAAGATTGGGGGCTTTGTGGGGAGGATGTTTTCCTCTGGGAGACAACGGGCCAAGTCCACCAGACAATGCTACTGCCGCATTCTGTGGTATGCAACTAGGCAGTAAAAGTTTGCTCAGAGAGGCTAAAGATGGCCCTGGCTTAAGCAAGACAGTTTTTATTCAGTGGCAATGTGGAGGATGGTAGTGACACCCTCCCAAAAGGGAGTCTTGTTGCAGACATGCTCCATGGGGCCTCAGAGTGAAGAGCTGAAGAGGGAGGGGTGGGTGGGAGGAGGGAGGCCATTTAAGACACTTAAAACCAGCAGAGCTTTTCATTTCCTGAACCTAAAGCACATAGCTGTTTGTGGTATTCGCTGGAGTGTGATGGTTTTTTTTTTTTTTTTAATTTTATCTTCTTCTTCTGCCAAGCTTGTGGACCCCACAAAAGATTGACTATAAGATTGCTCTGAAGTTAATAAGATGAGACTGAATGAGAAAAATGGAAATGCATATGTTTGGGATGGGAGGAGAATGAACAGGCTGAACGGAGTTCATGTGAAATGATCCAGAGGTTGTACTTGATTGCGAACATAATATATGCCAATACTGGCACTTGGCTGCTGAAAACCCTACTGCAGTTTATGGCCAGATTAGCAAAAAGTATAGTGTTCAGAGTGAGAAAAATATATAGTCACACTGTGCTGGGCACTATCTGACATTGCCAGATGGGTGCCAAGTTTTAAAGCATATACAGAAAACCTGGGGCATAGCAAAAGCGTCACGGGGGGGCGAGAAACGGTATGGGAAGTCACGACACATGAGGAATAAATGCAGAAAGTAGGATTGCTTCAGCTAGGAAGAAAGAAGTAATTGGACTTTATAGCTACTTTAAACAAGAACGAGTTATTCTGTGGAAGAAAGAATAAACTATCTCCATAAGAATTATGTAAGAACTTTTTTCTCCTTCTAATTTAAACAGCCCCCAAATGGAATAGACTGTTTTGTATGGTTACTTTTCCATCATGGGGAAGGGCTAGGTCTAAAGAACATAGCTCAGTGATGCTACAGCTGAAAACTCCAGCAGTATAGAAGCTGGGCTCAACAGCCATTGAATTCTCTTATTTACTTATTTTTAACCTTCCCCCTTTTTATTTAAAGTAGATTTTTTTTCTTACATCCTATATCCTGATTATGATTTCCCCTCCCGACTTATCCTTCCCTTCTAGATTCACCCCATTTGTGTCTCTCATTAGAATACAAACAGGCTTCTGAGGGATAATAATAAAATAAAATATATAATAAGAGAAAACAAAAAGTTACACATTGGACAAAATAAATTGAAGGAAAAGAGCCCAAGAGAAGGCACAGGAAGCAGAGACCCACACATTCACATTCTCAGGAATCTCATCTAAACTAGAAGCCATAATATAAGCAAAGGGCATGGTGCAGATGGGTGCAGGCCCCATGGATGCTGCCTCGGTCTCTGGGAGTGAATATGTGCTTTGATCAGTTGATTTAGAGGAGCTGATTTTCTTCATCTTTCTCCATCCCCTCTGGCTCTTACACTCTTTCTGCCTAAGGGCTCCCTGAGCCCTAAGATGGATTTGTTGGAGACATCCTGTTTAGAGTTGAGTGTTCCAAGGACTCTCACTTGCTACATAATGTCTGGCTGTGGATCTCTGTATTTGTTCCCATGTACCGAAGGAAAAAGTTTCTCTGATGATGGCTGAGCAAGGCATTAACATGAGTATAACAAAATGTCATTCAAAGTCATCTCACTTATAGGACATGGGGCGGGAGGTAGTTACCCTAGGTCCCCGGGCTATCTAGTCTCAGGTTCTTGGTCACACAAGCAGTATTGGGTATGGATTCATTCCTGTGGTGTGGGCCTTAAGTTAGACCAGATATTGGTTGGTTGCTCCCAAAGCTTTATGCCACTATGTACTAGTATCTTCCAAGCAGGACGCCACTGCAGATCAAAGGGTTTGTGGCTGGGTTGGTGCTATCTTCCCGTAGAGTACCTTCCTGTACTAACGACTCTAGAATGTAGGGATGAAGGTTCTATGTAGGCACCAGCTCATCTTCTCTAGGTTCAATGAGGTTGTATAGGTGTTGTCTTCAGCAATGGAGTCTTGCTGTCAGTTTTTTGGAGAGCAAACTATAGTCTTCGCAACAACCTGGATTGCTTGGGGATTCCCATAGGATCCCTTTGATCAGCGACTCAATGCTGGTATAAACCAATCCAGGTACTTGAAGTTTCACTTGGGGACAAGAGATGGCCAGCTGACTCTGTCTACCCCATTATTTGATGATTTCATTTAGATTGCTTTCATATGTGTATGTGATTTAGGAAGATTTTGCTGTATTAGGTTTCCATACTACCAATCAAATGCACCTTAATTTTACCTGTCTCTCTCCACATTCCCTCACTTAACCTCCTCTCCCCTTCTCCTCCTAGTTAAGGTTACTATTGCTGTGAAGAAACACTGTGATCCAGGAAACGTGTGGAGGCAAGGGTTTATTAGGGCTAGGCTTCCACAGCACATTTCATTGTCAAAGGAAGTCAGGACAGGAACTCAAGCAGAACCTGGAAGCAGGAGCTGATGCAGGAGTCAAGGAACAGTGCTGCTTACTGCCTTGCTCCTCATGGCTTGCTCAGCCTGCTTTCTTATAGAAGCCCAAGGATGGAACCACCCACAATGGGCTGGGCCCTCCCTCATCGACCCTAAGGAAACACTCTACAGGCTTGCCACCTGCTGGATCTTTCTGAGGCATTTTCTCAGTGGAGGTTCTCCCCTCTCTGATGACTCTAGCTTGTGTCAAGTTGACAGGAAACTAGCCAAGACACCCTCCCTACTTGATCCTCCCATTCTAGCCGTCCCATAGCCAACCATAATTATCTGTCCCTCTTTCCCTCTCCTAATGAGATCCACCAGTACCCTCTGTTCCCTTACTGTGGTTCTGTGGATTGTAGTTTGGTTATTAACGACTTAACAGCGAACAGCCACATAGAAGTGAATACATACTATATTTGCCTTTCTGGGTCTGAGTACTTTACCCAAGATTTTTTTTTTCTAGTTCCATCCATTTGCCTGCAAATTTCATGATGTCATTTTTTTTAGCAGCCAAATAATACTTCATTGTGTAAATGTAGCACAATTTCTTTATCTACGCTCCTTTATAAACCCTCCATGAATAAAAAGTAGAAAAGAAAAAAGTTATGAGTGGTAACGTAATTTTCTAAAGAGAGTGATCTGTACCCAAAAATCTGAACGGGATAACAGGAGTCAAGGAGGCAAAAACTAGAAGAAAAATGATTACTCCATAGAAAGGGAGGAACCTGGACAGAGGTGCTGGGGCACAGGAAAGCAAAGGTGAGGCAGTGGCAGGGCCATGTAGGACCCCATAGATTATGCGGTAATTTCTACATTTGTGCAATTTCTACCATATGAGTGTGCTGGGGCTGTGGTGGCTCAGACCTTTAATCCCAGCACTTGGGAGGCAGAGACAGGCGTCTACAAGAGCTAGCTTCAGGACAGGTTCCAAAGCTACAGAGAAACCCTATCTTGAAAAACCAGAAACCAAACAAAGAAAAAACCCAAAAAACTAACTATATGTGTGCAACTGGAAGTCAATGAAAGGCTTCAGACAGGAAATGATATAAAGCCACCAGGTAGGCTGCTATGATGAAGAGAGTTGAACAGTACACCTCAAACCAATAGTGGTTTGTGAAATGAACCTGGATGACCATGTCAAGCATGAAAAGGAAAAGAAAATGTAACTTGAACCCGTGTCACGATGAATCATAGAGAGTAAAGACATATATCATTTCTTGAATGTTTTGTTGTAGACTTCCAGATACACAATAACACATGAATCCACCTGTGCATGTCTGAACACAGTTCTTTCAATGGCTTACAGTGAACAAGTTCGAACTCACTGTGAGAGGGAAGCAGACAGAGACTGGGAGACCAGTCAGGTGATCTGCAGGCAGAGCCAGCACTTTCTGCAGAGAGACATTTGAAAGAACTTATGGTTTCATCTGAGGCAAACGAGGATGCCACTGATGACTCAGGGTTAAATTTCTAGCAATTATTTACTTGAAAAATGAATGAGCGAGCGCATGAGCAAATAAGTAATGAACAGGACAAGGCAAATCTAACTAAAATTAGAGTTTTCTTCTAAATTAACTACAGAAAGCACACATATTCTAACAAGCTAAAATTATAGGCACGTGTTTAGATTCCCTAGTTTTTACCAGACAAGGCCCAGGTCCCCATCCTTATACCCAAAGGGAACAAGGGATAAAAGCCTGCCAAAAGTAATTATGTGCCGAATAAACTAATAAGTGAAGCAAATTAAAATGAAAACATACTCAGACTTGGGGGAAATGAAATATTCTATATTATTTTAAATTAAGGAAGGCAAACCAACTTAGAATAGTTTTTTCTTTGAAGCTGTAACCGAAAGTCACATTTTACAAAGCTGAAAAGGGACATCATCTCTATGACAATCACACTACTAAGCACTCTGACTCCTTTGGCTGCAGGGGATTGGTGCTCCCACGTCATCTTTTGTCACACTGTTGATCTCATTTGTGCTCTGTTCACAGTTTTGCAAGAGACTCGAAGTTCTATGTTCACAGTGGTAAATACTGTACCTGGTAAAGGGCGCAGGCAATCTCGTTTAAAAGAAAAGATATGATTTGTGGGGGAGATCCAAGAAACTTACAGCTCCAGAGCAGCAGAGTCTACAGTAATCCATCCATTGCCTTCTGGTCTGTAGTCTGTCTGGGGCTCTTTAATTATACCTGACTTGTTTCGTTCTGTTGTTGGTCCTAACCTATATCAGCTGCCTATTCAATGTTCAATCCCTCAAGGGCAGTAACTGGGTCTTCTACTCTTACTGCAATGCTCAGACTGTTTAACAGTTCTCAATACAGTGGACACTGACTATTTATTGACCAATCTACTAATAAGATGAAAACAGAGATCTCCTAACTTCAAGGACTAACAATTTGCTTCCTTCATTAAGCCACGTCAATCTTGAACACATTTTCTCCCTAGCCATCCTTGTCTTTCATTACAGAAGAGCCATTGCCTCTTTCCAAACTGAAAAGATTTCCACTGTAAGTTATACTTGCAGCTAGGATGTTAAAATACTCCTCCAGCAAAGATTTCTATCTGTGTTGCAAAGGGGGAAAGTGTAGTGCACAAATTTAATTCTTTAAACAAATCCAGAAACTCTGCTCCTTGGGTCTAGACAGACCTCTTAGATGACTTATTTGTTTAATGTCCCAAGCCATTTTCCCTTGAGCTCCTGCTGGTGAGCAGTGCAGTGAATGTGATCACACTGGGACAGACTGTTGCCGGCATAATGGGCGTGATCCCTATTATTCTAACAGCTAACATGCCATCCTACACAAAAAGAGCATTGAAAAGGTGGATACCGTCGAGAGGAAGCAAAGGTTAAGAAGCTGGAAGCAGTCTAAACAAATACATTACTCAGAAAAGCTCATTTCCCAGCACGCTTGCTTCATCTTGGCTAGGTTAAACAGACTGGAGGCAAAGGGGAAGTGTATTACCTTTTTCTGTGGTCGATTGTCCATTTTCATTTTAAGATACTGTAAAAAAATGTCAGGTTGGTGTGTCCATACAGCTGTCACTGAACACTTGTGGTAATCCTTTTGGAAGAAATACTAACTACTGTTAAAAGAATTCTGAATTCACCGTCAGTTCTTTTCTCAGAGCAGTTCTGAGAAACCAAATGCTAATGTTTCCCATCTATTGATGAGAAAACAAGAGAAATATGCAATTTTGTGCCAAGCCAACCGTTTGGATGCTGCTTGGAAAATATGGCCTAGGTCCTCAGTATGGATGCTCCTTGTTGTTTGTTGTTTGTTCGAGGAAACACAAACAACAACAAAAAGATTAAACATAACGTAGAATGGAGTACTTTAATAATAGGGCAAATAAGGTCGCCCATGGAGCAACTGACATTCAAGCATGAAGCAATGGGGAAATGTCATGATGGAAGGAGCTCTGAAGCGTTGTCCGGAAGGAGACAGGGAAGAAAGGAAGGCCGGGGAACAGCATTATATAACCCAGAAAGCTGGGGAAAGCATGTTGTATTCAGGTAACCACATGGAGCCTGTGAGGCTGGAGTGAAAGATTCACAGGGATCAGTGAGTGAAGAGTGGAATTCCACAGGAATGAAATCCACAAAAATGTTAGCTCTAAAAGGTAAGCATGAATTTAAAGTTTAGAAACATTCTGACAGCCTCAAAAAAAGGAACTGTACATGATGTTTGGGTGCTACAAATCTGAGAACGAAGCAATAAATACAGAAATAGGGAACTATAAACTGTCACTAAATTATCTGGCTACAAATCTTACTCTGCTATTTATTCATAAAATGATCCTATCTAAACTCCTGATTATGGCCCTCTTCGAATTCTTATAAAACTATGTATCTATAAAACAGAGATGGGGAGAAATGGCTTAGTGATTTGTTTGTTTTGTAATAGCAGCAACATAAAAGTTACAGATAGATCATTCAATCACAGCACAGAAAAGTTTGTTTGCAGAAAGGCCAACACAGACTACTCAACAGTTTTGCAAGTTAACATCAAGTCCTCTTCACGATTACAGAGGAAAGAGTATCCAAAAGGGCCTCATGAAAGGCTCCTCATGAACAGTGATTCTTGCTGTGTCCTCTTGATTAAGGGCTCATAAATAAAAGGACACAGCAGATGACACTTATGATTAACCATGGTATAGTATTTCAAGCTATGAACAACAGGAGGGTTACTGGAACCAACAGAACTCTTATATTGGTTCAACATATGACCTTGGCTTTGTCTGGCCTGTAGGTGACCTAAATTGAAGAGAAATGTCTGGCTTAAAGTTTAACTGGGCGTCTGAAATCCTATGTCACATGGCTGGAAGTCAGTAATGTTGCAATTTCTGGAACCTCCAGTCCTATCAATGTGGTTGGAAGGTGTAAAGGTGAATTTGAAGAGAACAGTGAAAAAATAGTTAACTGGCCAGTCTCAGACGGCTCTTGAATAATTCCCAAACATTTGGAGCCAGTCTAAGCAAACCATGCTTACACAACCAAGGTAACTGTACTGCCTGCTATGGGCAAGTGCCTCTAGATTATAGTGGTAAATAGCTCTCTCTGATTAATGACATAGGCTATTTTTCTGTCCTCTAGCAAGAGCAAAACTCTCTAAAAAACACACAAAAAAAGTGTCAACCATTGATTTATAGGCAAGGACCAAAGCAAACTAAGTTTTTTTCCTGAGTTTGAGAAGTTACTTCTAAGTAAGACTTAGGCTTTGAAAAGAGACCACAGAAGACAAGAAGAAAGGGTCTTACATCACCATGGAAAGTCTATGGCCTCTCCAAAACCATGATCCAGGAAGATACTTAATTTTTGTCCTTAGCAAGCATTCTCTGGAACCCATCAGTGTTCCCTGAGTATTAGGCAGGTGGGGATCTAATTCTAATTACTTACTATCTTTTCCATTTCCTTGGGGGAGGAAAACTGAAGGCAGAGCCTTACTTTTTTCATTCCAGGTGATAAGTAAATATCAGTACATACTTTCTTATCACAGGACTGTCCATTAAACACTTTGATCTTATGGTGCTTTCAGATGCTACCACACAGAAACTGAAGTTTCCATACAGCAGATCTATGGCTTCTCCAAAACCAGGATCCAAGTGCAGATACTTAATTTTTGTCTTCTTAGCCCTAGTTCAGAATTGACACTATTGTAGGTGGGTTCCCAAGGATGAGTACCCAATTTAAGACCTGAGTAAATGCATTTCACTCACAGACCTATCAACAATCCTCCGGATTTTTCTACAAAAGAACTAAAATATGTACTTAGCATAAATAAGTCCTTCTGTATTTGAAACAAGGGTGTTGCCTTTTAAAAGGCTTGTGGCAGGCTGGAGAGATGGCTCATTAGGTAAAGTACTTGCTGATCAAGTATGAGGACCAGAGTTTCAATCTCCAGAACCATGTAAGGCTAGGCACTGTGGCACCCACCTGCAATCCTATCACTCAGGTCTCCCAGCTGGCTAGATTAGCTGGAATTAGTGATCTCTGGGTTCAGCAAGAGACCCTGCCTCAATAAATAAAATAGACAGCAGTAAAGGAAGGCACCTGACATCAACTTTGGGCAAAGAGGTATGCGCACATATTCAAACATGTATACATACCACACACACATAGACATGCAGAAAAATGCTTGAAGCAATATGGCACTAACTAGTGATGAGTATTTAGATAATTAATACTAAGAACTAATGTGATATATTGTTCCAAGGGGGAGGAGATTGTTTGAATCTTCCATTTTATAATTACTAATGATATCTATAAAACCAACCACACAAAGAACTTAAAACTCGTCAGCTATTATTTAAATCAGTGGGAAAACATGCTACCTTCGAGAGATTATAGTTTATGATCTTGAGCAGTACTGAGCACAGGGAAGATTCTAAATGAATATTTGTTCTATTTAGTCAGTTACTTACAAGGAATAAAACTGCCTTTGTAAAAATGGTTGACAAAATTTTAATCTGATATCCAAGAACAAAGAACACGGGGAAATAAAAGACACTGACTTTGACAATGACAGATTATGTGAATGAATGACCTCATTAATCACTTAATTAATACAGAAAGACAACTGTATAAGGATACTAGGACAAGCTGAGAAGGGATCCACTATCTAGGTCCATTGGATACCTCTCAAAGAAAAGCTGAGAATCGCAGGCAGTGCCAAGTAATACTGTCTCTCCAGCTGGACTCCCTATGCAGAAGAGGTAACGAGGCCAGCCTTCTGAACTGGGGACTGTTAACCTCCTCTGAACCAAATGTAAATGAAAGGGGCTGATCTCAGGATCATCTTTCCAAGAAGACCAATAAGCCCTTCTGTTGAATCCAATTACTCTGAGCAAATGCTCTGTTTTCTAGCTTAAAAAAAAGTGAAAAAATTCATAAAAAAATGTATCATCGATTAGTGGGAGAAGGAAATCTGAAACACAACATCACTCCACTTTTAAAAATCTCAATCTAGATTTAGAGATATAAGAGAGGTAAGGTTTGATTTTTTTTCTGTAAGGAGTAAACAGTAAACCAAATCTTTCTGTTTAATATCACATCTTGAGATTAATTCTAATAAAACTTCTTCAAATAGATAGCAAATTTTATCAATGAATAGAAAAAATAGAATCTGTATTTTATTCATAAATCCATAATTGCCACTGAAGAAATCAGTAATTTAGTTTGTTTCTCTTAAGAACTGAAATGAATGGCAATAAATGTTGTAAAAGGGGGTAAAAACCCATTATAAAAAAATCTGTACTGGATGGAATGAGCAAAATTACCAGTCATCAGTCAGACCCACTTGAGAATTTAATGAGCTACCTCTGGAAACAGAAGAATGGGAAAGCACATTCCTATGTTCTGATGGCTACCGTCCAGGTGTTAATTCTGACCTGATAAATTAGTCAACTGATTAGGCTTTGTGGAATTTATTGTGTGTGTATTACATTATAATAAAACAAACCAAGAATTGGGGGTGTAGCTCAGTGGTACACATAAAAACACAGACAGGGAAGGTAAAATATGACATAACATCAGAGCGGTACATGGAAGCAGAGAGTAAGGACAAAGAGTTCTGCCTGGAAGTCCAGTGATGTCTCATCAAGGAGCTGTGAGCATACAAGTGTCACCTAGCAGAAGGAATGAAAGGCACACCACGAGAGGGAAGTCAATCAGACACCGAGGTGGTAAGAAACATGTCTGAAGCATAGGCACATGGAATGGGGTGTTGGAAGTTAATGCTAGAGAACTAGGCTGAGAAAACCTTGCAAAGCAATCCAATGAATCAAGATTCTGTCCTTCACAGAGCTTGATTTTTCTCTAGGCAGAGAATTCATCCCATCTTCATCTTCCTAACAGACAACAACATCACACTACATTTTACTAGCCTATTGCTGGAAAGAGCACCAGAGTGCGAACTGTTTTTCTGAAGGCATCGATTCATGCATCACACTCTCAATACATCAATCAGAAGTAATAAATGGTCTATAGGAAAGTAGATCCATAGACAAACCTAATACTGTTGCCTTCAGAAGTGCTTTTAAGTGACCTTTCTTTAAAAACTACTCTTACAGAGAGGATGAAGGGACGGGAGGAGAAATAAGTACCATTCATAGCTCTACTTTTTAATTTTCTAGACGATATGCCACTCAATGGGACCATGGAACTCTGAAGAAATATGAGAAAGGAAAACTCAGAAAATCCTGCTATATTAAAGTTCATGATGTAGTAAGGGGGAAAATATGAGAAATAATATAGACCACACAAGCCCATCCATTATTAAGAAAATGAATAGTAAAATCTTAACTTATCCATTGAAAGTATTTGAAGAACCATATACAAAAGCATGCTAATAGCAATTGTGTTGAAAATTACGGGAGACTTTTCCCTTCTCTCCATAATATATTTCTTAAAGGGTGGAATTTTAAGATTATGTATTACTTTTACAAACAGGAAAACATATGAAAGGTCACTTTAATTTAAATAAAATCTCTTGACAGTGGCCTGTAATCACAGGGGCTGTGGGAAGCCAGATAAATTAACTAAGCGGTTCCATGTGACAGTCACCACTAATGAGCAGGTTCTACGCATTTCCATGTGGTCGATAGGACATACTGGAACAGGGGTTTCAGTTTAGCAGGCGAGGCTCACCTACTGTGCCTCTCCCATCCCCGATAGCTCACCACAGAACACGACGTGGGAGCTTGCAAAGATGCTGTTCTCGCTTTGCAGTTTTAAGCATGATCATTTGCACTAGAAGCCAGTCTCAAGATGTGGCGTTTGTGAGGAATAAATCTGCATGCGGGGTCTGCACGATGGCAGTCTCAGAGGAGCACCAAACCCAAACTGTGTACGCAAGAACTTCAAGTACTCAGCACGTCAGCTGTTCTATTTGCCTCATAGATACTCTGAATTTAAGGTAAAGCGGGTAATGCTCCATCATGTAATTATCTATGCCCTTCAGTGAGTACCCGTCCACATTGTTTCAGACGGATTCTAAACAGAACACTGGCCTCATGAGGTAGCCCAGGCTAGACACCACCCGTGCACTTTCTCTTCTTGGTTTTCACCTTGGAACAAAGATTGGGGGAAGGCAAGAAAATACAGAGGGAATGTATCCCAAGTCAGAAATTAGAGGGGAAACAAACAGTTATAAACAAAAAGAGAAGCAAACAAAGAACTATTCAGAGTTCTACCACCATGTGCAACATTCTTACTACGCGGATGTGTAGGCTTCCAGTATTTCCAATTGTTCTCTGTGGTCCATTAGAGCTGCTTCAAGATGACTCACTTACACGGCTCTTCAGGGATAAAAGCCAAGAATGTTTTTTCACTGTACCTGGAAATTCCTTCCTTCTGACTCACCTGTCTTTCAAAATGCCCAAGTATTATAAAGAAGAAAGCTTTAAATACAACTTTTAAAATGTTCTATTTTATTTCCATTCATAAGCAAAGCAAATGATAATCTTTAGAGAGGCAACCTTACTATGAAAATGACTGTCAAAACTCGAATGTCTCTAAGATTTTAACTTAGAAATAATTCTATTTTTTTAAAATAGAAGTATAGCCAAGAAGTGAAGAATTTGGATTAATAGGTTATCAGGTGAGGGTTAGCAAGTAAACACCCCTCCCAATTAGGAGTTAAACAAACTAAATATAAAAAATAGATTTATGTAATTTATTTTATCTGTATGAGTATTTTGTCTGCATGCATGACTGTACACCACATACAAGCCTAGTGTCCACAGAGGTCAAAAGAGGCATCAGGTCCTCTAGAACTGGAGTTATAAGCAGTCATGAACCACTATGTGGGTGCTGGGAACCAAAGCCAGGTCCTCTGCATAAGAAGCAAGTGATCTCAATCACTAAGCCATCTCTCTAGCCCCAGAATCAAAGTAATCTTGGAATCATAAACTAACATTATAACCTGGTGTAAGACTCAGTGGAAGAGGGAAAAAAAATATGGACCTAGAAGAGGGAGGCTAAGGCAACAGCCATTCGCTAGAGCTTGCTGCCTATGCACAGACCTATTTCCTCCTCTTCCTAGACACAAAGACAGGCCACAGCCTCTAATTCCAATAGCCATGTAACTTCCAAGCAATGCAATGTGGGCAGGAAGGGTGTATCCCCTATACTCTTTCTTCACATGCTCTCTTCTTCCAGTGTAACTACGGGGGTTATTTTTTTAAAGCAGAAGAGTCACAATTTGAGATGTCCATTCTGAGATTTACTGCCTAGAAAAGAGTCTTCCACCAATCATGACTGATGGCATTTGATTAAACTTCACCTGAGGTAGAAATAACTTTGTATGTACTAAGCCACTGAATTTAGGGGAACAGATTACAAGGGCAAGAGTTGTAGGCTCCTTGATGGATGACAAATGGCTCAGCCATGTGGGCAAGGCAATAGTCTATACAGTTTTGGATCTGTCTGTCTTCATGAGCCAAGCTTTGCTAGACAAATGCCAACACATGCTACATTAGCTTCTGCTGGAACTCTTCCTCTACATCAATTTCACCAGGTTCACAGAATCATGCATATTTTAGAAAATAACGCATGAAAAGATTCAGAACAACACAAATGCCCATGCAAGTCTGGAGATGATTTTGATAGCATTTTATTGGTGGACCATAATTTTAAAAAATTAAGGCATATAATTCTGCATGAAGAAAGGGAGTGTAGGAAAGAGGGAGGAAGGAAGGGAGGAGGAGAAAAAGGGAGATGGGGGACAAAAGAGAGAACATGAGGAGGGAGAGAAAACAAAACTAACACCAAATCTTAAAAATCCTGAAGTTTTACATACATGTTTTTACTTAATCTTCACCAAAAAATCCCATGTGGTTATTATCATCATATTTTTTGTAAAAAAAGATATCTAAGGTTCACAGCAATTAAATGGTCAACTCAAGAGTTCTTCATCTGGACAGTGGCCAGACAGCATTGAGCCCTAATCCAGCCAGCTCAGGGTTTACACTTGCTCTCCCCTTGCTATCTAGGTATTTGCACACATCCCAAGAGAGCTGAAAAGGCTCCCCTGACCCCAACACACTTCCTGAATGTTCCCCCAGTGCTGACTGCCCTGTGCCCTACTTATCTAAGTCCATGGTTAAGAAACAAAGTATGTTTGCCCAGAAGATGACCTCTTCCAGTTCACTTGGGGAAGGTGCCTGAGAATTCATTTCCACAGGACACATCCCCTTCATCCCACAGCAGGTGGTTAGAAGACTGAAGATTGCTCTGGCTCTCATTTACAGTAAACACCACACACACACACACACACACACACACACATACACCACACACACACACACATACACACACACACATACACACACACACACACACACACATGCACAGTGCACTCATGCTTAGTCATCTTCATTTTGGGTTACCTGGTCTTTAAAGCAGTTGACCTATTATCAAAAAACTGGCATATGCACAGGGGGGCATACAAAAAAAATTCGATTGAAGGGAATATTAAAACATTTACAGTACTTGTATATTATCTGTTCAAGTAAATCTTGCCACCCTTAAATGCAAACATATTTGTCTATCATATGTTAAACATTCATTACCTTTTGAGATAAAGTTGGTATCAAGTAGTAGGCAACCAACGGAAAAGCATACAGCAGATAAAGTTGTAGAAAGTCAGTTGCTTACACACTCTATCGCTGTCAATTTAGCTTTGGAAAAATTCTCTCTTATAGGAAAACCTCTGAATTGAATCCACGAGATGGCCGGAACAGTGGTTGTGCAGAAGGCCAGTCCCTCGGGACCACACATCAGATGTGTGGCTTCTCATTACCTTTTCACCTCACCTACCATATTATCATGGCAAAATACTTCACAGTGCTCTAGGGCTTGATAATCTATAATGTACACATAATTATATTCCTTAGGACGAGATTGGGTCTAAGTGAAAAAAAAATACAGGTACTACTTAAGAGCCAATTGCTCTTAGTAGCCATGACTGAAGAACAGGATGCCTAACTTCTACTCAGTTTTTCCAGTGACTCAGTGTGTAATTCCGAGGGCCCAGCCCTTTGATCTTTAGTTCTCGGTCTATAACCAGAGCATTTTAAATTGTGCACCCACTCCTTTTGTAGGTACCCCTCCAGCTTCTCCTGCCCTCCAATGAAAGCATCTACGTTCATGGAAAATTGTTGCTGGGTGATTTCCTATAACCCCCTTTCTAGTATTTCATCTGCTCTCCTCTTACATCCGAGGGACACCACAGCGAGATCACCACTGCACACAAGCACAATTGAAGCCACAGGCTTAAGATTTCACTGTTGAAGGGGCAGGCCAAGAAGGAACAAGTCCGGCTTTAATACCACGAATATCTCCAATTACCAAATGTGGGCTGAAAGAATACAAAACACTAGGAGAGATAGAAAGGTCCTTGGTGTTCTTCAAAGCCTCCCCGTGGGGCTGAGAGTTCTTCTACGAGTTTCTAAAACAGAGAGTCTGGGCAGCCTGCACACCTGGAGTGCATTAGTAGGCCTTGGACTCAAGGTGAAACCGGGTACATTTCACCTAGATGATTCCCACAATCCACTCTCGTAAAAGCTCACGGTAATTTCTCAGCTTAGGAACATGGCATGCTATTCATGGAGTGTTGAACCCAGGGATTACCTCCCAAAATCCTGGATAAATCCCACTGTTCGTCTGTATAAACACACTTTCATGTTGATTATCTTGGCTCAAGGAGACGTTCATTTTGCTTGCTGTGGCACGGGGTCAAGACCAAGACCCACCCTCAAATTTAATCATTCTCCTAGCTCTCTGGAGAGGCCCTGGCTCTCCCCCTCTCAGCAGCAGCATGCTCGCCCAAGTGCAAAGCAAACGTCTCTGCTGTCTGCTTCTCTTTCCTTACTTGCCACTCTGGGAGATGCTCGGGCTTCTTATCCTGTCATTTCCCTACTCCGTGCCACAACTTGTCCTGAGAAGTCTTACTGTGGTCACCAGCGAGCGCCAACTTTCCATGGTGGCCAGAATGGCGGCTCCAGCCCAGGGCAATCCTTCACCTCCCCACATTCTTTATCTGTGCCCTGGACTCACCCAGTCACTGCAATGGCTGTTACCTCACTCTTGCTCACAAAGCTGACACTCCCCACGGCTACCTGGAGAAGAAGTAGAGCATGAAGGCCACAGTCTTTGGAGCCAGACGCTCTGGTTTGGCAGTCTGGCTCTGATGTCCACTGCCTACGATGCTGTGCAAATGGCAAAGGGCTACTCTGCCTCCGTTTGTTTTAAGGATGGAGTATATGATTGTATGGTTAGCTGTGGTCAACTTGGCACAAACATAGGCTCATCTGAGAAGAAGGGACCTCAGCTGAGAAACTGGCCTGTAAGCATTTTATTTTTATTTGTTTGATTAATGATTGATGTGGGCCCGGGGCAGGTGGTTCTGGATGCTCTAAGAAAAGAGGCTGAGCGAAGCGTGGGGAGCAAACCCATAAGCAGAATTTCTCCAGGGTCTCTGCTTCAGTCCTGCTTCCTGCTCTTAGTTCCTGCCCCGACTTCCCTCAGAGACGAGCCACCACGGTAAACTGAAAGAAACCCTTTCCTCCCCAGGTTGCTTTTCGTTATGGTTTTTATCAGAGCAATAGAAACTCTAAGACAATGGCCTTATTGTCGTGTGAGTTAACCGAAATGTAAAGGTCTCAGGAGTGACAGGCGTGGTGGCACACGCCTTTAATATCAGCACTCGGGAGGCAGAGGCAGGTGGGCGTCTGTGAGTTTGACAGCCTGGTCTACACAGTGAGTTCCAGGACAACTAGAGACACATAATAGAAAGACCCTGTGAAAACAAAACAAACAAAGGTCAAGGGTATGGTGACAACTTCATAATCAAATTCAAGTCCTTCCTATAGCTAGGCTGCTCCTCTACCTTTGGCTACTTTACAACCTCCTCCTCTAACGGTGGGCAGGATGATCTCATATTCCCAAACCACACTTATCTGGGGTAAACTGAGTCATTAGTGAGCAAGCTGTAGAAGAAATAGATTGGCACTGGGTTGACTTGGAAATGAATGAGACGATGTTCCCTCCACCGTGTGAATTCCATCAAACAAAGCTTTCTCACACAGCTCCCGCTCAGAGTTTACTGAGAGCTGGGGCAGTTAAGGTGGTTAGTATTCTGTGTCTTGATGCCTTACCCCAAAGTAAGAGGTAAACTAAAATCATCTGCCTCAGGACTAAGGACCTCTGCTCAAAGTGCTTTGAATGTTTTGATTTAAAAAAAAAAAATGAGGAGGGAATTAAATTTAAAATATTTCTTTTTAATTGGGTTCATAAAATGTATCCTAGCAAGGGAAAGTCTTGACAAAAGGTGCTTCATCCTAAAAACAATCCTGAAGTCTAGGGCTAGATTAAAAAAGAAAATAACAAAAAACATCTACCACATAGCACTTACAGGAATGAAATCACAAACCAATAAGCAGAAATTTAATTGGCAAAGGAATGTGTAATATATACACAAAGCGGCCCCTGTATCTCTAAAGGACTAATGTAGGAAGGAGGCACCCTAGAGCACTTTGCACAAAAGTGGCACTAATTTTACCTGTTCTTGGTCAAAATGCCAACAGGCACACACCCTTCCACAACCCTTGTACAATCAAACCCTGGCATTCACTGTGATTTAGACCAGAGCAGCGGTTTTATCTCACCTCTCCATTGAAGTGTTTCTTACTCAGCTTCTCCAACATTATTAAATACTCTGCCCTATTTCCAGCCTCAAAAAATTCTGCTTCTCCTGAAAAAGTGGGATAAGATGGTTGTAGTTTAAACAACCTCAAATACTATCAGCCAGGGGCCACATGAAATCAGAGGCAATGGAACTGGTGCAGTAAGTGGAGGGTCTGGGAGGAATGCCCTCCTCTGTTCACCTCACCTTCTGCCAATCTGCAACATGCTAGCTATCAGCCAACACCAGGAAGCCAAACTCTCCAAATCAGCCTGAAAATTCCTTTGTTAACTTAATGCAACAAGGAAAAACTTAGAAGACCCTACCACCAAACTTTTAAAACAGAAAAATTTGAGAAGGAATACGGTTCAACCGACTAACCATAGTCTAATTTCTTGAACAACCAAAGACTTGCATCCAGTTTCCAATGGCAGCTACTCAAGTGACTATTTGCAAATAGTTAACTCCCTTCTTTGTTCCTGAAACTGGCTAGTAAAACAAATGCAGAAACAAAAGAAAGCATGCCCAGCATACTGCAAGGCTGGAAGGGTAAACTAACAACAAACCTGCTAAGGCATATTAGGCTAATTTAGGCTTCAAGAAACAATTACAATTTATTGAGTTACTAGGAAGCAATCATTTAAAGCTAGTGTTGTGGTAATGGGCCCAGAGCTAGATATTTTATAAAAAGCTACATCTAATTATCATGCTATTTTCTAGTTCTGCAAAGGAATATGGGTTTAAGTTTGTACAGGTTGTTGCTAAACAACCTCAGGGCAGGCAGGAGGATATCTGGAAGGGAAGATGACAACTACAGTTCCTGCAAACATACAGAATGTCAACTTAGGCAAGTTAGGAAACGGCACTAGGTGCTCCAATGTGGGTCTCTGTCTCTGTCTCCTTTCATCGCCTGATGAAGGTTAATATTCAGGAGGATGCCTATATGTTTTTCTTTGGGTTCTCCTTATTTAGCTTCTCTAGGATCACTAATTATAGCTTTAATGTCCTTTGTTTATGGCTAGAAACCAAATATGAGTGAGTACATCCCATGTTCCTCTGGCTTACCTCACTCAGGTGGAGGGGAAGAGACAGAAATCTTTAATAAATAAATAAATTTAAAAAAAGAAAAAAAAAAGGAAACGGCACTAGGAAGACAGTGTGGAGATGACCAGTTCTGCCTACTTGAATGAGTGAGTGGCCTCCTTTCAAGCCAGGCCACAGCCAGGTGCATTGAACAGTTTAAGACACCTGAGTATGCAAATGATGCCAGGCAAGGCAACTTGGTATGAGCATTCTGAGCACTGCGCATCTGATCCTCCCTAGCATGGCTCAACAATCAATAAACAGAACAGTGTGATGGTTGGTCAAAGCCTAGAAGGTCTGAACCATAGAACCATAGAAATCATTTTAAGTATTAAAAGGTGACTGTTTTTTTTTTTTCTTTTTGGCTTTTTGAAATAGGGTTTTGCTGTGTTGCCTGAGCTGGCTTAGAACGTCTAAGTAACTCAGGCTGGCTTTCTAAGCATGATGTCTGCCTCCATAGTGCTGGATTACAGGAGTACCCCACCACACCTGGCTGTAAGACTTTACTTATTTGTGTCTGTTTGTTTATATATGTTGCCAGGAACTTAACTTTTTAAAGTTTAATTGCCCCTTGTTCCCATTCTCTTCTTTCTTCACCTCACTAGTGCCCTAACCAATTTAAGTAGCTTGGAGAAGCTCGGTGACAATGCCACAATTAAAGCAATCACATACGTTCTTGTAAACGGACAAGAGGTTTTTCCTAGTGAGAGAAGTGATAATCACATGGGATTACGTGCATGTTTTTATAGAAAAGGCCATTGAGGAAATCTACTTAAGTTGAAAGATGGGTTTTTGTAATAAGGACGCAGTGAAGTGTATGTAACTAGACATTCTGGTTATGGTCCAGCATCAAGGATCATACGAATAAAACAAGGACAAAACATCTTGGTGCCTACACATGCACATTCACATGGGTGTGAGTGTGCACTCCCATACAAGACACTTGTGACAAGTGTGCAGACAGAGGAAGCGGTGGATAGGCTACACTCCTTTCCAGCGCCTAGAAAAAGCTTAAAGGAGAAACATCCCCGAGTGAGTTCATGAATAGAATTTCATGCTGTTTGCCCCTGGAGTCAATGTGGCACTGAACACTTGGTGGCGTTCTAGTTTGAAAGAAAGCCTTTCACAGAAACAACTCTTATTCCTCTGAGTTAGGGTTCTCGGCCTGCTGTTCTGGTACTTACACTCTGTCTGGCAGAACCCCTGTGCTCACTTAGTGACATGCCTCAGTTGAGGATGGCAAACTTGATGACATTACAGAGTGCTTTAGACCAGATCTCTTAGAGCTCAGTGTTAACATAGTGGGCTGATTAATATGTCCCTGGGAATACACAGTCTCTGTCAACTGAAACAATCCAGAGGCCTTCTGTGGAAGTGACCTGGGTGACCATGTTTCATTATCCGACTCATAGTCTGGATGTTTCATGTTCGGTTTTAGTTAGTTCTCCTAATCTGGAAATCCTAGGTCCAGAATTTACCTTTCTGTGCTCAAATCATCTTGACTTGAGAAGTTTTCACCATGAAATATTTAAGGTTATAAATCCAGCAATCCCCATGCTCTCTGGATGTCAGTATTTTCACAGGTGCTATTAAGTTTAGTTTCTAATGCTTACTTACCCGTAAGTGACAGCCACTGTGACTGTCACTTCCTCATGGAGAAATCATATGATGACTACTGCTGCCAAAGATGAAGTCACTGGCACAGCGCAGAAGGAAATCTAAACCTTTTGGTTTTACTAGCACAGCACCAGATTTTTATTATCTGATTTCTAGAAATGATGAAGAACTCAAAAGCTAATTCTTTGAGAATAGCATGACTAATGTTTTAGAACTGTCCGGGTCAGGATATGAATTCCAGTTCTACCTGTTTTTATGGGTCTCAGTTTAACCTCTCTCTGTGTCTCAATTTCCAAAGCCCCAAAAGAGTAAATCAGTGATACGTGATGTGTTTTCTAAGATTCATGGCCGAGATCGAGCCTGCCTCCACCTCATCTCCTGGGATTAGATAGTTTAGACAGTCTGCCCACATTCAGAGTCCAGACAACAGAACAGAGCATCCCCATGGAGTCCAGGCACAGTGGGAGTATCAGTCATTGTCTTAGAACCCTGGTAACTCACTAATAAAGGAGTAAGCAGGCTTTACTGCAACTGACCATGGTGGAAGAGCTAACAAAGGAGAAACTGGTAACATCTCAGCAATAAATATCACAAATACTATCACAATTTTTCCAGAAAATGAATATGTAGGTGAAAAGTCCCACACTCACTTGAACACCTGGGTTTTACAAACAAAAAAGGGAAGGCCTAGAGAGGTTCACTCAGGAGAAGCCACATAATCAGAGGAGTAGACAGGGCCGAACCCAGGTCAAATTAGGCACATATTTCCTACCAGTATTCTGAACTTAGTAGGCATTGGCAAATCCAAGTATAAGAGTTAACTTAAGGTTGCTGCCTGAAAACATGAGTCTAGAATTAGAATCTGGCTAGGGAACCATACAAGAACCTAAACTACTGAGGCACTGGTACCCTCAGCAACATGCCCAGTACTCAGTGAGAAAGAAAAGTGTCCTGGAACATGTCAGCAAAGTTCATCTACATAATATAAAACAGGCATTTCTTAGTCATCCTCCCCAGTCTACAAGTCAGCTCTTACCCAGCTACACTTGGGTCCTCTAGTGAACTCATCCCAAAAGTGCATGGGATGACCACGGACTGGTACGTCCACCAGCTTCCTATAAGCCATGCCAATAATGAATAAGAAAATAATCCTTCTAACACATTCAGTACTTCTATTACTCTGCCTGGCTGGTGAAACTCAAATACTGGATCTCCTGGGTATGCTTGAGTTTTACTATGAGCATAACCACTTTCTGCAGGGACAGAAAATGAACCTTGAATTCCTTCCCTCTTCTTCACAGCAGAGATGAAAAGAAGAGTTGGCATTATAAGCTTGAGATTGAAAAACAAAACAAAAATAAAAACATTACAGGGAAGAATGTGGTATATCCATATATCAAATCCATATATCAAAATGTTAATATTTCAACTAAACCAACTTACTGCTTCATTTCATTTAGAATTTAATCTTTCTGGGAAATGCTGATCTCCAGGATTCAAAGTATAGTCAGAAAGAGAGAACATTCTGTTCCTTTTTCATGGACAAACATTAATATTTATATAAACTTAATACTATTATTTCAAAGGCAAATAAAGCTAAAAACTTCTATGTGGATTGTATCACTGAGTTCACCAACTATAATGTTAAATATTCTCGTGTAATGCAGCTCAGGCCCTGAAAAGAGGATTAATCAGCATGAGGTTTCAATTAGTTCTTTCAACTTATTCTGAGTTTAAATAGGTGGATCAGAATAGGTTTTCAGGCTTCATGGGTAACATTTGAGCAGAAACTTGAGGTGGGAGATGGAGCTAGTCATGTGCATATCAGGGGAGAATATTTAAGTCACTAATCTTGATCCAAGCAAATGCTCCTGGGTCTTGGCCCCACTGGATAGTGCTACTCACATGCTGTTGGCTTCACTCCAGCATTGTTCAGTGTTACCAGTAATACCCATACTATGTCTATACCATTTTAAAACAACATTCACTAGAGGGCTTCAGGCACTACACCTAAGCTGCTCTTATCTTAGCCTTGAGACACTGAGGTCTTTTGAGACCATAGCCTTATCTTAGTCAAAATGATATTGTTTGCTTTACCACTATTCTTATGTTTATCCATCACTCATATGGACTCTGAAATCAACCAGAGAGTACAGTTCTCTAGCATCTCCATCACACTCTAAACAGAGCAAAAGTAGAATATACTAAATAAAAGCAAGGGGCAAAATGAAGGTCATTAGGAAGACAAGGAAATCAGGAATTGATAGGCAGCTGCTAATAATATATACAGTCACTGTGAAACTGGAAAGGACATGCAAGGGTAACCTGTGAGTAGGGCTATTCAATGGACGCCCTGCAAAGCATGTTTCTAGCGACTGAGGTTTCAGTGACAAGGAGTTCCCCTTCACTGACCAATTGGTGGCTACAGATGTCAATATACGGATCTATGTAGGAGGGATTTGTGTATTTTAGCCATTTTAAGGTTTTGCTCAGCCGGGCGATGGTGGCACACGCCTTTAATCCCAGCACTCGGGAGGCAGAGGCAGGCGGATCTCTGTGAGTTCGAG
>NC_022009.1:17352800-17355244 GCF_000317375.1 Microtus ochrogaster | reverse complement strand
ACAGAGAAACCCTGTCTCGAAAAACCAAAAGGAAAAGAAAAAAAAAAAGGTTTTGCTCTTCCAACACTATGCTCTTCCTTGGGTAAATATTTATCTGTGCAGTCTACAGCTTGAGGAAAGAAGCCAGCAAACATGAATACCACCTCATATTCTCCTACTGCTGTTCAATTTGATGAGGAAGCTGTGTTCTGACCAAGTTCCTTCTACTGAAGAACTAACCCTGCTTATGCCCTTGGATCAAGTACTGCTAAAAACACTCACATTTCACATGATTCTCATCCCACAGAAGATGCCCACATTCAAGAATCTAAATCTAATCACCCTGATCTTGCCATCTCTGAAATACAGAATAGGATTTTCTAGTCAAAAGCTCCAGCATAAGGGTCATGTCCCTGTTAGGTGTCCCCACACTCACTGACGGATGTTGGGGGAAATAAGACATGAGTTCCAAGGTCAGGGGCTCCCACAGACAAAATAACAAGTTGACAATCATCTTTTTACAACAGTGTGATGCTAGTTTGCCATTGCAGAGCTTTCTGGCAAGGAATTTAAAATGTATTAATTCCAAATGACTCCAGCCATCCCTAGTTGACCCTACAAATCAAAACTAAAGCTACCCCCCCCCCCCAGACACTGAGACAGCCATGTAAGGGTGTATATTCCCTTCAATTCTGCCGTGGAGCTTTTGGCATGGAAAATGTCTGTAACTTTGACTTCGTTGTACATTAAATTTAAAACTGATATTTTGCAAGCAATGAACCTAAAAAATGCTTTTGAAACTTGTAAATCTGGGTATGGTGGAACATGCTCTCATCCTAGCACTTAAGAAGGTTAGAAAAGATAGTTTAGAACCAACATGGGTTACAGAATAATGAACCGAGACCAGCCGGGCTCTGTAATGAGATCCTGTCTCAAAAATGAATGAATAAGTAAAAAAGTAGGATGAACAGAAAAAAAAATGACAGGAGATCCCCTTCAGACTAAAGCAAAGGTCCAACTCCCTGTGATCCAGGTGTCCCTGGGCTCAATAATAAGAGTGGTTGGAGATTTGGCTCAAGAATGAGTAAACAGAGGACAATAAAAGAAGGGCAAGCTACCAGGGAGGGCAGCCAATGCAGGTTAATCATTCTCGGGATTAAGTGTCTCATTTCTCTTTCATAACGTAGGCTTGACTAGCTGGGAGTGAAGCCAGCCAAGCGCAAAGCACAATCAATGGTGAAAAGGAAATAATCAGATGCAGAGGGAACCGTGCTCCCACCACCACCATGTTTTCATCTCTTTAAGACCGCTCTTTAAGAGTCTTCAGACAAAATTGGGGTGGTAGACCGGTTCAACAGGGGCTGTAGAGAGATTCAATTATTATGATTTTTGCCCATATAATTTCTTACGTATCATATGAATGAGCTTCCACAAGCTTCTGGATTTTGTAGAGGAGTTTTGGCAAGCCTTCTTATTTTTGGTCTTAGCTGTTTGCAAGCAGTTATGTTGCTTAGAAAAGTCTTTTCATCTAGTTAAGCTTCTTATTCCCCACGTTAGAAAACAGTAATTGTGAATTGAGCTCTGGCTGGCAAGGAGACAAACCCAACTCTCCTTCCTTAAGCAATCAATATATTTATATTTTTGCAAAGCTATCAGGGTTCAAGTTAATAAGAACAGGGCAAACACATTTCTAGTTGATTAAGAATGTAAGGGCAGAATACTACAGACTTTATCCCTTCTCAGAAACTAACAGTGTCTTTCCCAACCTATTCTAAGTGAGAACTCTGCTTGCAGAGAGGAAGGAAGGTACAAAGCGAAATTCCAGAAGTTACTCAGCTGAAGTTCTAACAGAATGCAATGAAAGCATACTGAAATTGGTAACGGGGCTGGAGTGTAGTCCAGTTGGGTGAGTGGTTGCCTAGCATGTACGAAGGGGGAGAAAAACAGAAGGGAGAGAAAAAAAAGAGGGGAAAAGGAAAGAGGGAAGGAGGACAGGGCAAATACTAGCTGGTAGATATACAGATTTGAGTGGCTATGACAGAAGTATTGAGATTTAATATTTTCATCAACCTAAATTACTGGTATAAAATATAATACATAAGATGAATTCATGTCTATACTATGATGTTTAATAATTTCTCTAATTATTAAAAAATTTCTATGGTCCTGAACCTTTTTCCATGAAAGAAGATTCTACTGCAGAAATACCTATTGCCTTCCCATCCATCCATACTCTTACAAAATGACAGAAAAAGACAAATCAATAACTCAAAACCTCTTCTGGAGAAAGACAGCCTCTGCTATACAGTCATGGAGCCATCAGGGTGAGAAGATGTTAGAGTCCTGTTCACAAGGAAGCCAAGATTTCTGCACTTGTGGGTAGAGGAGGGGCCTAGGTGTCCCGTTCAGGGGCTCTTCCCCCTGGGTCTCACCAGATGAAAATTCACTTGTGGGTAGAGGAGGGG
>NC_022009.1:17265939-17352700 GCF_000317375.1 Microtus ochrogaster | reverse complement strand
ACCAGATGAAAATTCACTTGTGGGTAGAGGAGGGGCCTAGGTGTCCCGTTCAGGGGCTCTTCCCCATGGGTCTCACCAGATGAAAATTCACTTGTTCTGCTCCCAGTTCATAACTAAGACACGAAGCTTCTATTTCCTGAAGCCCTGGCCTTACATTCAATGAACACCGCTCTCATACATTTTGTTTCTTTTACATCAGGCTTGTATGTTCGGGAATGAGAAGACAAGCCTCACAGCCTTCCAAACTAAAACTTGCTACTTACAATCATGCTAAAATAGACTTAATCTAAAGGTCCAACCCTCAGAAGAATGGAAATAGAAATTGTGTTAAAATTATGAGGTTAACTATGCTGTTCCTTTAACAAGAATGTTTACAAGGGAGAGCCTATTAGGATGAGAAAATGTTCATGATAAAATAATAAGTGAAAACTACTATTTAAAAATCATATAACCGGATGATATAATTTTTAGGGAGCACTTGGGAGGCAGAGGCAATCGGATTCCTGAGTTTGAGGCCAGCCTAATCTACAGAGTGAGTTCCAGGACAGCCAGGGCTGCACAGGAAAACCTTGTCTTGAAAAAAAAATTATATGTGAGGGGTTGGAAAGATGGCTCATAGTTAAGGGCACTGGCTGATCTTCCAGAGGACCCAGGTTCATATCCCAGTATCCACATGGTGGCTCACAACCAGAGTTAGCAACAGCTCAATGGGATTTGATGCCCTTTTCTGGCCTCCACAGGTACTGCCTGCATGTGGTACACAGATATACATACAGGTAAAACACCCATACCCATAAAAATAAAATAAAAAATCTAAAAACTACATGTGAAATATGAGCTGGGCTAGACAAAATGTTTATATTTGTATAAAATATTTCTAGAAAAAATTAGAAAAGTAGTGATTTCAGGGTAGAGCTCTGATTAATTTTTATAGCAGCTTCATTGAGATAAAATTCACATTCTAAACAATTCACCCACTGAAAATGTTTCAGCAGCTTTACAGTTACTCACAGAGCTGTGTCATCCTTACCACCATCTACTTCCAACAGTTTCATCATGTCAGAAGGAATTACAGGGCGGTAAGTACAGTCAGGAACAAAACCCTTCCTTAGCATGCAGGGAGCCCTTGCACTTCCGGAAAGGAAAGGAAGGAAGTGGGGAAGGGAGGGAAGGGCAAAAGAGGGAGGTTCTCCATGTTTTAGGTACTACCCATCGACTATTCCCCCAGTACTAAGCAGCCGCTAATCTCACTTTGGCTCTACAGATTTCCTTGACATCATATAAGCTTTTGTACTTAGTGTTCAATGTTCACCCATAATGAACATGTACCCATAAATCATATCTTTCTATTGTTACACAACATAATATTGCATGTGTATTCTATATTTTGTTTATTCATTCATCATTGGTGGACATTTAGGTTGTTTCAACATTTTTTGACATTGTGAATAATGCTACCAACAGTTTTTGTACAACTTATTCAGGTATCATCTTAGGATTGCATGTGATTTTATTTCAAAGTTTTGTTCTTCCACACTTTCTATAAGGGATGGATAGTACTATCATCATTAGAAAAAGTTACTAATAAAAAAAATCTCCTCTTTATTTTAATTTCCCTGTGTGTCAGTACTTCCTTTAACCAATGTGTCATTCTTTCCCCAGCTCAAGCCAGATACTTTGTAGTTAATTAACTAAAATATTCTTAATGAATGTTTACTCTGAACTGGAACCTATATTGGGCAAATTAGAGGAGAAGAAGAAGAAGAAGAAGAAGGAGGAGGAGGAGGAGGAGGAGGAGGAGGAGGAAGGAAGGAAGGAAGGAAGGAAGGAAGGAAGGAAGGAAGGAAGGAAGGAAGGAAATAAATGTTTGGCTCTACCAAAAGGTGATGTTCAGGCTACTGAGGGAGAAAAGTCAACAGTTTTACCAGCTTTCATCACTGTGAGCTACAATAACAACAGGCATTACAAGGCATGCCCATGGATGCACACTAGAGTGGCATAAATGTTATGGAGGTAACTATTTTCTGATGGAATTTAAGGCCCACTCTACAGGAAGAAAAGCATGCCTGATACTATAAATCTGGTCAAGAACTTATGGTTGGGGAGCTCATAAACTTCATGGGTGCACTGACTATTGTTTCCTCTTTGAATTTGTTCTGAGTTCTCAGACCTCAACAGAGAAGCTTCTTTACGAGGGGGACAGTGGTTAGTGTAGAAACTTACAGAGTGAAGAGATCTCAAGTGAGCGGAGCGATGGGCCTAAAATGGGACGTGTATGTTGTAATCTCTCCCCAAGGCCTAGGACCATCACAGAGATTGTAGGAGCCAGAGACTGGAGAAGCCTACAGTGAAATAATGTCTTCTGGACATGGCAGGATGGCTATACTCATAGCAACTATGATCGCCTGCACAAGGCCCACACCAGATCCAGCCAATCAGCATTCTAGCATGAAGAGGAAGGAGGATGCTGAGCTTCCCACCACTGAATGAGGAGTTATGGAAACTGATGGCTTCTGGAAGTGGAGGTTCAGTTTCCTTTAAGGATGTGGCCCCATATAGGTCCAACCATACCCATGAGTGAATGGGCAGCATAAAGTGAATTTGGTGGGTTATTTTTTAAGAAGAGGAAATGCAAGGGGGTTGGAAGTATATCTTGCAAGAGTTAGGATAAGGAGTACAAATACATTTCATGCATGTATAAACTTGTCCAAGAATAAATAAAAATATTGTATTTTGGAAAAAGAAAAGTTGGGCTGTTAGGAAAGGGCACAAGCAAGCGAATGGTGGTATTGCTGAAAAGTAGCCAAGGAGTCTACCTAGAATTTCTAGTGCAGAACACACCTAGCTGTTAAAAATACACTCATCAATTCAAAATGTACTCATCTCAAGCACCTTGTAAGAGCCTCACACCAATGAATACCTTAGGATCCCGAGGCCACAGGGAACTACAACTCACTTCAATTCGCAATACATACTTAGAGAGTTGTGTGGGATACACATATCTGACTGAGAGGAGAGAAAGTTTTTTTTTCTTTTCTTTATCTTTTTCTCTATCCCATCTCATTTCTTCCTTCTTTTCTGAAACCAAGTATGCTATAAAGCCCAGGTATTTTGCCACTGTGCCTGGCTGGGAATTAACTTTTCTAAACAGAATATTCTAGTTAAAATGCATTTAAAGGTTCTAAAGAACAATATAATAAACATCCTTTTCCATAAGACATTAAGGTTTTAAGTCTTAAGGAACAGATGAACAGAAAAATCAAATTACATAATTTTAGTAGTCAATAATAGAAAACAAAGGTTATAATTGTCCTACCTAAGGGAAGCATAAAATAGTTTGGGAGAATGACTTGAGTACCAAATAACAACAATAAAAACAATCAAGCAATACCAACATTAAAAGAAAGCAGGATACATTAGGAGGCTGCAGCCAGTCCCAAATAGGACTCTGGACTGAGCATTCCTTGCCTCTCCACTGTATCCGTCCCTGAAACTATGCTAGCCCATGAACCATGTGTCATGACGACAAAGAAAATGCCCCGTTTTAAATAGAAAGAGGCCAACATTCATTGCACCCTCTATGCCTGCTGAGGCTCCAGGGGACAAGAGCTGTGCATACAGTGATTAGGGAAACAGCCACAGCTAGAGTAGGCCCTCCTAAAAACTGCAGCAGAAGAGTGCCAGGAACAGAGCTCTGGTGGAGGTGTGCCCACGTCCCAGAACCTGGAGAAAGGGGGATTCTAAAGGGCGAGTCTGAAATGTATTTTGCTGAACATGACTTGCCTTGCTAAACCTGGTTTTTGTCACAGCTATTATGCCCTCAATTTCATGAACATCGTGTTCGTTTGGAAAGGAAAAGGGGGGGAAAAAGCTGTTTTTTGTGGTAATTGCACATCAATACCAGGGACCTATTATTTCTATTAAGTTAATTAACCTATTTTTGAAAAGTATACAAAATAGGTCACTTAAGTGGGTGTGACCTTGCCCAGTGAACTATGCTTTTAAACTGTCTCCAACTATTAAGATTTATAGACCTCTTTATCAACATCTTGGTTTGCAAAGGCTGGCTGAGTGAAAGGCATGCAGTACCAGGTTGAAATCCCTATCAATCAGCCTATTATAACTTAATGATATTTAGATGATGTGATTAGATTTTCAAATTGAATGCTGTTTAATCTAAATTCCAGAGAGCTTATGTAATCCTGCCACATCTTTAAGGCGCAGGCAAACACTGTGAAGAAGAGAAATTTGTATCAATACAAATACTGTTCCTCCCAACCCAAAAAAAGGAGAAAACTGCTCAATCCTGGGGTGGAGGGGGGGGAGCAATAAAAGAGAGAGAGAAAGAAAAGAAAAGAAAGAAATAGCTTCTAAATCATCACTAGTGTTGTCATTGAAAGAATGACTGATCTCTATGCAGCTGAGCAGCATGCTGGGTAATGGACAAAAGTTCTGCCTTATATTTTGTTCCAGACTGGACATATTGAAATTTCTATAGAGAGGCATTTCTATTAAAAGTAGTAACATTCCGGTACAAAGTGGTACTTCCTTCGGACCTCTTCTCATCCAAGGGTCTCTGCTGCTGGTCCACGGCACCGATGGCATTTGTGCTCTGAAAACATCTAGTGACTAAGATCGCAGCCAGTGCTTCTCAGCTCTCACATTCTTAGAATTTCGGCTCACTGAGAGAGTGGATACAAATTAAGAGACAAACTAAGCTAGCCTTAGAATCTGCAAGCTCACATTCCATATACATGGCATCTCTGTCCTTTCAAGACTTCAACTGCAGAAATTCTGCACAATGTCAAAGTCACAGCACCTCAGATTTCCTCACACTTAGGCACTTAGAATCTGTTGAGCAGCTTTTAGTGTGCACGAGTTGGCACTTTAGCACCTCTGGGGGTGGGGACAGGGACTCTGGGCTTCTTGTTTAGTCTCTGAAGTTCCAGGCTATATTTCCAGCTCTGTTTCTTTTTCAACACATCTCTCTGCTTGCTTCACTCCAAGTAAGCTGTATTACTTGCAATCTCCTACCTTATCCTGTTATTTTTTTTTTCCCACCAGCATAATTCCTTTTGTGGAAATATTTTCCCATCTCCCTGGGTTCAAATCCTACACACATTTCACAAGCTTAGATGTTATATCCTACATGTACTTAGCTATCTGGCTTCTGGAAAAGTGGACCTAAAGGAGTTGGGGACTCAAAGACATCAGATATGGCAGAAGTTAGGGCTCAGAGAGGTGCTGAACCTGAACTGAAATGGGAGATAGAGTGGACACCTACATTCTGGGAGAAAACACATCCTTATTCTTGTCCCGTTCTCTCCCTCAGCCCCCCAAACTCTGACAATCAGTTGCTTTAGAGTCACTGAAAATTAGGAAGTTCTCCGACAAAGAGATAACATGACATGCTGCTGTCGCAGAATCTTGGAAGTTCCCCCACTAAACAATAGGATCTTTTTCCAAACTGTCTAATAAAAGTATCAATTAACAAACCTGTCTCCACACCCAGGGCTGTTGTGGAGACTATTTTAACTATGCGAAGATGTGTTGTACTTGTTAATGCTGTAGAATCTGTGGAAATTATTTTAAATATGTAAAAATGTGTTGCATTTGTTTCACTTTGCCTGCCTAAGGCTCCCAATTGGTCTAATAAAAAGCTGAATGGCCAACAGCTAGGCAGGCGAGGGATAGGCAGGGCTGGCAGGCAGACAGAATAAGTAGGAGAAAACATCTAGGCTCGAGAAAGAAGACAATGAGAAAGTAAGAGAGGGACATGCCTCAGTCCAGAAGTCTGGCAGCCACTGACCACACACTAGAAGCAGTGGAAGTAAGATATACAGCAGGAAAGAAAGGAAAAATCCCTAGGCAAAACGTAGATAAAGAGAAACAGGTTAAGTTATAAGAGCTAGCAAGAAACAAGCTAAGTTAAGGCTGAGCATAACTAATAACAAGTTTCTGTGTCATGATTTGAGAGCTAATTGGTGGCCCCAAAGAAAAGCCTGTTACACAGGGCTTCTCACCTGTGTGTGTGCATGGATCCTTACTATTGGATGTGGAAGGGTTGCCCAACATCATCAGACTTTTGAAGAAAGTCTACAACATGAAAGACAAAGAACAAATCATAACCACATCAGTGTTAACTACCTCAAAAAAAAAACCTATGTTCTCAATAAAACCAGTCATGATAAAATTCTAAAGGACACCTCTAAGAATATACATAAAAGATGATTTTTAATATTTAGCATTTTACTTTGATAAAATCTAGATAATAAAAATGTAGAATTATTTTATGAAACTGAGCTCACCAGAGGCATGATTAATGAAGCAATATAAATTTGGCTCATTTACATCATATTAGGAGCCACCCTAGTTTTATGTGTCACGGTAATATAAAACCAAAACGTTTCTTTGGGGCTCCAAAATTATCTTTTGTCTATTCTCTATACTATTTTTCCTTCCCAGTACAGTAGCCAAAGTTTGAATTTCTTCAGAACTCTGTGCTTGATGATTTCACATGAAGGAAGCTACTGGTGTCACTAATATACACGTGACCTGACGTGTAGCTTGCAAATAGATTAATGTGTCTTTCTTAAGGCAAGAAGCCTAAGAAGAAAAGGATTCTAGGAGGATCAGTAGATCCAGCTTCAGATGCCATCATCACAGGTCCTCACGGATGTCAATGATGTCTTCTGAAGTTACAGTTTTAATCTCTAAAATATACTTAATAAAAATTATGTGATATAATTATTTTGAAAATTAAGATAATACTTATAAAGAACCTCTAAAGAGGTGTGAGGCTTAAGGAGCTCCCCCGCCCCAGAGACAGGGCTTCTCTGTGTGTAGCTTTGCCTGTTTTGGAACTCATTCTGTAGACCAGGCAGGCCTCAAGCTCACAGAGACCCACCTGCCTCTTCCTCCTGAGTGTGGGGATTAAAGGTGTGAGCCACCACCCACAGAAGATTAAATAGCTTCTTAATAAATGAGTCCTTAGGACTAATTTCAGACGATGGCCGGCCCTTCAGTCATAGCAATTAAAGAAAGACCTAGTCCATCCACCACATCAAATCCTAATCTGAATTCTTAAAGTCATCTCAACCCTGCACTGAAAATGAAGTAAATCTGAGCAGGAAGATACACTACAGGATTTAAATGCATCAGTTGAATCAATTAACCATATTCTATCCCTGTCTCAGCACTGATCTCAACATGGAAAAGCAAATGAAGTAAACAAGTAATGGATTATGGAGAAAAGACATATGCAGATTCAGGGCCTCTCACCGGAACCATGAGAGAAGTATAGGCAGTTAAAGGTGGGATTCAAGGATGTGGTAACCAATTTCACTTGAGTCACAAAAGCTCAGGGTGAAAGGAGGTTTTTTTTTTCTTTTTAAATAAAATAAGCATTTTCCAATCAAAGAAGCAGGTAGAAAAAAATTAGAGTTTATGGCTACAACAAAGGCTACAGAAGATGTGAGGATAAATTAAAATGAAAATCATTAGGCCCTCAATAACTGAAACAAATGTAAACTTCATCTCAACTCACAGGAGCCACTAAAAATCTTAAATCAGGACACAACACTTGCACTATTAACCGCAATCCAATATGGGGATAGCAAAGGGACAAGACTGGTGCAGGAAGGTAGACAGGCACAGCCTGATTAAAGTCATAACAAGAATGGACAGAAAGGACATAAAACATCAAGGTGGTCAAATGTACAGACATTAAGGGTGAGGGTTTGCTGTCTTGAAAGAGAGGGTGGGTGATGATTCTAGCTAGAGAGAAAAGTAAATTCAAAAACAGGATATTAAATTTATGCGAGACATTAGAAAATACTGTGCACAGCCAATTAGAGAAGTTGACTTAGAGGTCTGGAGATCAGAAGGAAGATCTGGGATAGAAAGACAGAAGTGGGGATCAGTAGCAGACTACTGCATCATGAGCTTTCCAACACTTCTAGCAGTCCCCCCAACACTCAGCCTCTCCTACCATATAAGTAGTATCTAATCACCTATGATCAAAGGTATTTGAAGATGCAACTAGATTTATAGCTGAAAGGATCTTAAGTGAGAGTTGGTATAGAAAATAAAACATCTCCTCCAGAAAGATATGCCAAGGATTTTGATTACTACAATCCAGTCCTAATTTAAATAGAGACTCGGTTACTTAGAAGGCAGAAGTAGGAGAATACCTTTAGTACAGGAGCTTGGTAGTGGTCTGTGTCACATGGCAAGACCTCATCTTAATATCTATATATATCTATATCTATATATATATATAGAGAGAGATATTAAAAAATAAAGAATAAAGAAAATAGGACAAATGATTGTTAAATACAAGTAAATCTAAATTGGATAAAGTAAATGTAATGTTTATTTAGCAAATATAATATAAAGTACATTAGTATATAGCATAAGGAAGTGTTAGAAAATGTAATAGAAATTAATAAGTAGTATGGAAGAAAAATTCAGAGTGTGTAAATAGTAGTAGTAGTAGTAATCTTTTTCACCCTTTAAGATACAAGAACTTGATACTTTCTCTCGTTAGTTTTAAGGACATGCCTGTCAGGTAGGTAAATGGATAGAGCTGGTAACTTCTCTGCACAGCTGCAGAAACTAAAACATAAAAAGAGTACAAGGAATTCACCTGGCCTCCCAGCAGGTCCTGAAAGAGAAGCTGGAAAAACATAACAGATTTCAAACTCCAGGTTTGCACTGTCTCCTCCACACGATTAGTGTCAGCCACCACTCGTGTGATGTTACCACTGAGTGCCTGCACTATACTGATGGCACTGTGCCAGGACACCCTTTGATGGGGTAAGACACCAATGCAGAGAAATTCTAAGTGGAGACATGCAGATAAGGGATTGTTCTCTAAAGCATTCCAGCTATGTTTTTATGCTCCATGTTTAGTAAATTCGGGTTACTATACATCATGGGAAACTACAAGGGATTTCATGAGCTACTTGCAATCTCAAGGGCAAAGCTAACACAAAAGAGCTGACATTTGGCAGAGCAGGTAGGTTTCGATCGAAGGAAAGAAGAAAGTGGAATGACAGAAAAGGTGGCAGGAAGCAGAGATATTGGATAACCAGTGAAATCTGGTCCAGGCTTTAAGTGGATGGGACTTACTTTGATACCATAGCGCTGCATCCTAGGATGAAATAACTGGTCTACTTCTCACTAGTTCTTATCAGACAAGCATGCACATCACAAAACAAACAGTCCAATTCTTAAAGGAACACTTTGCTCCAAAGACAAAAGTCTAGATGAGTAAAGAATGAGTTTCTGTGACCTACCCCCTTACTAGTATAAAGGGGACCATTTACTCAGGGCTCTATCTGAATCAAACCTTCAGAAGGCTATTATCTCTGTATGCAAAAGATGGCATGTCACTGGGCAGTCTTCCCTCTGGGGTGACCAACAGAGGTTCCCAGGTTTACACGCAACATTAACTGGTACAATGCCCCCAACGAGTTACTCATGGTACATAAGAATAATCTCATTTTAAAGTGATTTTCACAATCTCCTTACAGAAAGCCATCTGAAAGCACTTAAGAGATATACTTATAGCCCTGATGTTTAAAAAAGGGTGGAAAATCCTTCCTGTCTTACTTCATAAAGGTTATTGAAAATGCCATGCGATTAATATTATTTATTTGGCATTGGGTTAAACTCCAAAGGTAACACTTAACCATTCTCTGTTTACCAAGTTAATCACCAGATTTGTTTATTTTGTCTGATTTACTAGGACAAATACTTTGAGTGTCTGAAATGTTTTATCTGGCCCTGGGAAAGGAAAACGAAAGGAGTGTTGTGCATTTATTAATAGATAAGTGCAAACAGGCCCCGTCCTATCAAATGAACAGCTAGGACCTTTGGCCACGTTTACTGAAAATAAAATTAGCCTTGGCTGGCAGGTACTTATCAGATCTGAGAATAATTAACTACCCACATCTGGGACTCGTTACTGAAAATGCTAGTGGGAGCCATTACATTTGGTAAGGGTTTTATTTCCTGACCAGCTAACCTCCCCATAACATACTATTGGAATGCTTGCTTTGGTCCCAAACATTCTGCTGGCAGCGCCAGGAGGACTTCCAAAAGTTGTCCCCTCACCTCAACCCAACAGAAAGACAATTTCAGAAATCCAAACTATATCACCAAGCCATGCTTGGTTCTCACAGAATGCTCACCAAGTCACCACGGGGAACTCCCTGCCCCATGGAGTCCTGGGAACTTTGCAAACAAACAAGGACCAATTTGAGTTAATCAATAATAACATTTTGTACTTTAAATTTTGTTTTTGGGGTTTCTTAGAGGACTTCAAGGAACTTCACCGTGCAGAATAAAACGAGTATAGTTTTCAAGGTTCAAGAAGCCCTGGAACTCACAGCTTCCATCATTAATGAGATGAAAAACCAGGAATAAACTCAGGTGCCCCTGTGTCTAGTTTGTTTTCTATTCTAACAATTCCTTTACTGGGTAATAATTTTCACAATTTTATTAAAGCAAAGGAAATGCTCTGAGGCATCCATATAAATAAGCAGAGCATAATAAGCTCTTTTCTGTTCATGCAGCAGGAATTAAGAGGCAGGAAACTCAAGGCCTCTGCAATTAGCTTGCTGTGAAATCCTAAACAAGTCGCTTGTTTGTCAAGTGACCTCTCATCTCCGCGCTCTCTGTAAAACCCACACTGCATGGCTGGACTGAGGAGCACCCTTCTGACAGTGCCGGGAAAGTGTCTGCAGATCAGAGATAAAAATGCCAGCTCTTCAAGACTTTTGTTTTTTTTCTTCTCAAAGAAACAGTAAGTTCACTGAGCTCGAATCAAAAATAAACCGTGCCATTTTACCTCGCACCATTTATTAAGGTATTTTTGTGACATGTTTTGTAGAGAAATGTTGCTCCTCCTAATGTGAACAGGCATTTGCATGAAAATCGTGAGTAATCTGAAGATCAGCAGCTGCCCTGTTTCTAAGGAAACAGCAAATTGAATTCTATTAACAATGAATGGAAAGCCTCTCCGAACACACAAGCCCAACTAACACAGGCTAGGTGGGTGGACATCAGATACCTCCGTGGATGAGGACAGGAACTAAGAAGCTGAGAAGCCTAAGGATATGAAGCCAGTAATTAGGGGTTGAGAAACAGAAGGAGGTAGGAATAATAGGCAAGAAGGGAATTCAATACTAAGGAGGGAAGAGAGGCAAAAGAAAAAAGAGAAGAAACAGAAAGAACAATGAGCGTTCTGGGATTAAATCGTACAGTCAGGTGAAGGAGTGAGACCACACCATGGGAGCATCAAGAGCTGAGAAGAAGTGAGAGGAGGGTCAGCCATATGGAAAAGCAAAGCAAGTCGGAATTACCGGTTGAAAATGAGAAAACGTTAGTTACTTGGGATAGGGCCAACAGGTGCGAAAAGAGTCCAAGAGGAATACATTAATAATTCTAAACAGGAGCAGCCATGAGGATTTAGAACGTAGCACTAAGACATTATTTGTACAAAACTGGCAGAATGAGAGAATGCTGAGCCTCAAATCCAACTCCAACACTAACTTGGAGTGACTGGACTGTGGAAACTTTCTCGTGTGAATGCCATGTGTGGTGTCACGCTCATCACTCAGCTATTTTACTGGGAAACTAGCTGAGGTCTGACTTCCCAGGTTCCATTTGGATATATCTGCTCAGTTCAAGTATGGAGGAGGTAAATGCTTTCAACTACTTTCATTTCACTAAATATGGAGGTTGGTTTCATTGAAGAGTTAACAGAACACATTAACTCCCCCCTCTGCCTCTATCATTCTTCCACAAAGCTCCTGATTCTACATGGCCAGCTTTAGCACATGGAGTCATAGAGACACCACAAAGCTCCTGATTCTACACGGCCAGCTTTAGCGCATGGAGTCATGGAGATACCACAAAGTAGTCACAGTAACAAACATTCTGACCATTGTCTAGCATAATAAAATCTCTTTTGGTTATCAAAAATTTTTGGAAATGCTTTGGCTAAGAGCTTTAAAAATAGTTGTTAATTTTTCCTCAAATGTAAATTATTTAAATGTTTAAAGGTTTCCAAGATAACCTTAATTAATATTTGTTTAAAAGCATCCATTATTAAACTTAAAATACCCCACATAAATGTGTATGTAATACACACACACACACACACACACACACACACGGAGAGAGAGATTAGAATTTAATTAAAGGTCTCATTTTTTTTATTCTGTAGGCCAGGCTGGTCTTAAATTCACTAGAATGAGCAATAATTCTCCTGTCTCCTAAATGCTGGGATTACAGGCCCGATTCACCACATCTGAGCTTAGATTTACTTTAAGGAAAAATTACATGTCTTATTTTTGGATAAAAATTATTCTGCATAGTTAACTTGTATAAATTAATTTTAAAGTAATTTATGCTTATTTAAATTTACTCATCAAATAAGAATCACTCTAAAGCTGGATGCTATGAAATTTAAAGAAAATTGACTTATGAGGCTATCTAATTTTACTTTGATGTTAAAATTAATTCAATCTTGTTCAATATTAATTCTTTCTTTCAAAATTTAGGCTAACGGTAATTAGTCTAAAACTAGAACCTAGAAAGCAGGGTTTCTCACCCTTGGCACTGTGATACTGCAGGCGGGGGAAGGGTTTTCTTGGGAGGCTGTTAAAGCATCTCCATCCTGTAGCCACCAGCATGCATACCACCTCCATGCATACTTGCCACAACCAAAACCATCTCCAAACAGTGTCACATGTCCTCTAGGGGCAAAACCATTCCCTTGGAGAGTAGGAATGGTCACACTTTCAAGTATCTATAGATACAACAAAGCATTGGGAAAGGAGAAGGGTTTCACATGTAGTCAGCTATGGAGAGAAATTCGGGATCTATTGCTCACCAATTGTGTGGTCTTAGGCTTCCTAATTAAGGATCCCCAAAGTTCCTCATAAGAGGAAGGAGATAATCACATTATAGTAGACATTTCTCTTTGCCTGCCCAGAATACTAACCCCCACACCTTGAAATATTGGGAAGTGAGGTGAGGGTCTCACACATGCTACATATTCCACTTTCATTTCTGTTGATGTGATTAAATACTCTGACAAAGGGCAGCGTAGTGGAGAAAAGGCATATTTTAACTCACAATTTAGGTTACCGTCCATCATAGCAGGGAAGCCAAGGGGATGAGAACATAAAACAGTGGGCATGCATCACATCCACAGTCAAGAGCAGAGAGAAATGAATGCATGCATGCTTTTTTCTCAGCTTACTTTCCCTAGACAATTAAAGAACCAATCCCAGGTTAAGGTACCACCTACTTTTAATTTGGGGTCTCCTCGTGAATTAATGTAGTCAAGACAATCCCCCACGGACATGCCCACAGGCCAACCTGATTGAGAGTCTTTTCCCAGGTAATTCTGCCTGTGTCGAGTTGAGAATTAAAACTAGTCCTCATACCCATCCCACTAGGCAAGCATTCTACCACCATGCTATATCCCTCAACTACACTTTTAATTTTTATTTTGAAGACAGTCTGTATAAATCGTTCACAGTGACCTTGGACTCTAGCTTAGGTTGGACGTAAAGAGAGAAATCCTCTCCAATGGCGGTGCACCACGCCCGTCTGTGCTCTATGCGCCACCATACAGTTTGTGAACGGGGCAAGGGGCTGAAGATTGAAACACACACAAAGACTCACAGACAAAGACACGGGTCATTCTTGAAACAGGAATGTCCCAAGAATGCCCCCTTTATTGTGTCCAGGGGCAGCTTATATAGAGATCCTTAATTGATAGCCACGCCCCAGCCAAACCCACCAGAAACCACTCCCCTGCCACCAGGGACTCCTGAGGGTCTCGTGCTCAGAGCAGCTGTAGGCTCTCAGATCAGGGAAAAACAAGTTGTTTACAAGAAATTCAGGATCTGGGGTTCACAGCTCCCAAAACCCAATGCCTAGGATTAGAGGCCAGGACCACCAGGTCCAACTCTAGGATCTCATGTGGGAGGGGCTTAAGGTATTCTTTCTTCTTTAGGAAGAATTAAATCTCTTCTGCTCTTGGTCCTAAGACTCTGCCCCGGGGTAGAGCATAAGAAGCATAATTCACTAGTAAAATAAATGCAACCTCAAGCTTTAATGTCTGGCATGTGGGCTTTAGTGGAATATATATATATTGAGTCTAATATAATAATATAATAGTATATATATATATATATATATATATATTAGACTCAATTCTGCAACCTCTTGCTGGAGCAATCAGGAGAGGTTCTCTTTCTGTTCAGCTTCCCTGATAGCAGAGCTTTAAGCTTGGAGTTTCAAAGTGGGAAAAGAAGAAAGTAGAGCCTGAAGAAATGATGTTGATGTATCTGTCCTCAGACACATCAGCAGTGATGAGTGACTTAATTCCTTCATTGTAAGTCTGTGTCACTTAGAAGAAAATAAAAATCTTAGCCAATATAGTACCTATCTCAAACACTGTTGAGAGAACAGGGCATGGTAATGAATGTAGCTGCTCTATAAAGAGCTTCTTTCAATTCCTAATCCATACAAATCGCACATACACAGTTCTACAAGGGCTCAAAGCACAGTACAGTGAAGCAGAAAACAACAGATCCTCTGACTTGAATTCAACTTCTTAATAAACTAGAAAATATCCCCAAAATGTCCTTATTTATTTCAGAAGCCTGGAAGAAGGGATTTATAGCTTGTAAATTAAAGTAAAACAATAGGACCAGGACTAGAAAGAATCATTTATAATTAAGATAATTATTAATACAATTAAAAATTAATGCTGAAAGTCCATAATAAAGATGGAGTCAAGATAGTTAGGCTTTAATTTCTGACTCAGGTTCCAATATAGCTTGGTAAGGAATAGCAAATGCAATCACATTTCTAAATTGTACGAAGTGGAGAGACATCATCTGATATTCAAAAGCAGAGTCAAGGACTCAGAAGCATGGGAGATGTAGCCTAGTTAAGAATTCTGAGCGACAAGTGAAGAAACCCAGGTTCAAGTCCCAACTTCACCAGCACTAAAGAATGCAGTGTTAACAAATTACCTTGTCTTTTTGATCTTGAGCTTTTCCTTAAATAAACTGAAAGGCCTATACCTGGTTATTAGTTACACCTAGCTCTGAAGTTTTACAATTCTACTGTAAAATTGATTGCTTTTGATGACCAGAAATAAATCACACCAAGTATGTTGTAATTCCTGTTCAACGTTTGTGCTATCTGGGAGCTTATGCAATGACAAGTTTCAACTATTCAAGTCTACTGAGAAAATAAAACCCAGGTTAAGCATTATTTGGGAAGAATAAGAGGGGGGAGTGCTCATACATGTTTCAAATGCCATTCAATTACAAGGTCCTACAATAGAGAAGTCGGCAGCTTTGTGTTGTGGGTATAGGGTGGCATGGTTGATCTGTGTCTATAAAAGCTGAAATAATTCACAAGGCCACCCACTGACAAGTCCATTGAAGCATAAAGTAATCGGGTTAATAAATGACTGCTTATAATTTCCAACAGATAGGAAAATGAAAATCTAAAATCAACAACTACATGATGGGGTGACAAGCAGGAGCAGAAATAAGAAAGAGGACAAGCAATTTCTAACACAATGTCTGAAAGTAGCAACCGTCTCAACACTGCAAACTATAAAGGCTGAAGAGGAAAAACTAAAAATTGGGTTCTGCTTCCAAACATATAAACTTTGATCAATTTTATTTTTGCTGAACTTTGAAAAGTGAAGAACTCTCCACTAAGATTTACATGCGAAATTTCAAGCACAGAAGATGTGCATACGACAGCGTAAGTGGCTGTCCATACATTACAGCTAGTTGGAAGAATGATCAACTCCTGCCAATATTACTATACGTAACTGGAGTACCTTTACCTACACTCACGAAAGGATGTTCAGTCTAAACTAGAATTAAGCAAATATTCTGGGAGCTTTAGTTTCCATATTTGAAAACTGCAAGCAATTATTCTAACCTCTATACCTGAAGTTGTAGAAAATGACCATGGATTTAAAAGCTTTTCTGAGTCTGTGGTAGGTGATTGTTATAAAATAAGATGGAAATGAAACTGACTGTTGTTTTAATAGGTCTTTCTTCTAGGCAACATAATGTTTTTTTGGGGGGGAATTTATTTTCCATTCTCCCAGCACCTCTTTGCGGCCACTAAAAAATATTAGCACTCACTTTTAGCAGATATGAGAAATGAAATCAATTATTCAACCCAGGTCAAATAAAAAATCACTAGTGAAGGTAAAAACAAATCCATATTTTCTGATTCTCTTTGCTCAATCATCATCCTACACCATTTGTATTGTTACCAAGAGAAAACAATTCTTTTCTCTAAATGAAATAGACTTATGCTCTAAGGAGTTTCCTACATTTAAAAGAAAACTGTGTTGTGTAACATGTGGGCATTCAAATGCATTCACAGACTTTAAAGCTCACTTTGTAGATCCAGACAAGCACACTCCTTGCTTGGCTTGGCTTACCTAAAGAAGACAACGAGATATAAAGGACGAAAATTAAACACACCTGTGCCTCACTGGAATTGAACAATTATAGCTTGCCATTTCATAGGCTTGAAACTTTAAACCATTGACTTGGCTGGTGCAAAAATTACCTCAGTGTTATACTGAAGAATTATAGCACTTGGGCCCACTCCACAGTGCCATAGGCACAAATGATGCAACTTCCAGCTCAGAGAGCTTTTACAGCATTTACCAAGTCATTAGAACTTTGTATGCTTTAGACATTTTCCTTCCGATTCATACAATGGTCTTGTTCACTGAGTTTAGTCAAGGCAAGTTGGGATCTGGTAGGAGAAGCACGGAGGAAAGCTGTGCAAAGGGTGTGGTGGGAAGTCCACCGTGAGCTCGTCTCCCTGAAAGTTGTCTATTAGTTAGCTCATGGGAGATGCCAAAAGCAGAAAGCGTATTCTTCTGTGATCTCAAGGAGAGCTGGCTGTCTTCTAAGACTATCACAGGGAAATCACAGGTTATTAACCCTCAGACGAGGAGTTTAGAAGTCTATATAGAAGAGGTCTTCTCCAGGAACTTCTCGCCAACTTGGGAAGTAATATTGTGGCTTTCTGACAAACCAAAGATAAATTGACATTTTTTTTTAAAAAAAGTCCAAAACAAATAGGCTTTTGATATATTTAAAAGTTAATGGTTACCAACATGATTGCTTTTCTTTAATATGTGGAGCTCTGGTGAACTGTTATTTCTAAAATATAGCAGAACGGAACTAAAATCTACAGGTTCTGCTTGCCTAATCCTAAAATCCAATACCGGAAACTTTTTGGAGGGCAGGATGATGCAACGAGTGGAAAAATTTCACACTTGACCTCACGTGACAGGCCACCCACAGGGCATATTACAGGTATTGTGTTTGAAATTATGTTCAGGCTGTGTGAATGAGATATATGTGAAAAGCAGGTGAACTGCCCATTTAAATTTGATTCCCACCCCCCTGACATATCATCCTGCAGATACAAACATTCCACAATCCAAAGTAGTCTGAAATTCGAAACATTTTTGGGTTCCAGCATTTTGGGTAAGAAGAGAGACTCGGTCGGTGGTACTCAGGCAGCCTGGGTGGCCATCTTCATCAGAATTAAGAACTTACTAGTTCTGTTGGGCAAGGCTGAGACACTTCAGAACAGCAGCTCTCTCAGCTATCAAATTACACAAGGGGTTTGAAAGAGACCTGAGACTTCCTTTAGTTCTACAATCCTCAGATTACCCAGCTCAATAACTGCTACTATATGACTTCTATATAGTATGTTCATTTTCACAATCCACTTATTATGTGAAAACTGTTAAAATGAGAAGCAAAACAACTTGAAGGACTGACATATAGCTCTTGTTTATGGATATGAGTTAAAAAAATGGAAATCTGAAGAAAAGTAAGGTCTTTCTAGTTTTCCAAATCCCACTTCAGGTCATTTTCAAAGGTTCGGAACAGTCATTTATGGAGTGCTGACCTACAATGGAGTCTAAATACTTGAATATTTAATCTTTATGCCCCTTTGTTCCCCACCATCCCAACAGCGGTACACAAAGTAAGTCTTGTATAAACTACACCACCACTTTGAATCAAAGAGATGTTACTGGAGTCAGATTAGGAACTCTTAATGCCTAAGGCTTATACTTTCATGTTCAGGGGTGCAAAATGCTTCTGAAAGAAAAGAATGTTAACAAAGTTTCGATTTTGAAACTGTTAAGAATCAGCTTGGGGGAAGGGCACCATTATCAATAAGGAGAATTTATAATTCATTAAGCTCAAACATATGCTTTCCCAACACACTTCATGAATAACTGGAACTAAATTATCACATAGGACGTAATGACTCCATTAGAATGAAATTTAAATATGACTTATCATAAGGCTAAAACCAAAGAAAGTAAGTCTTTGAGACCACTATGCATACATCTTAATTGCCAAATTATAAGACCCAAGCAGGGCCAGGGTTGAAGCTACTAAGAGCTTCATATGGGCTCATGGTTTCTTCCCATGCTTTGCTGACTTAAAGAAGGTTCTTCCGAAAGGCTAACAGAAGGCAGTGTAACTTCCCCCACAAAGGCACAGAAAAACAACACTAACAGCTAAATGATCTGGAATTTCAAAAGTTGAAATACAAAGGCTGTTCCTGATGGAGATGAACCTCTTCCACTCTGTAAGGGCTCCATCAGCAGCATCGACCTCAAACACTTGGTCCACAAAAAAAATGTGATGACACAGGAAATTGTGTGGAGGCAAACAAATAAACAGCAGTGGCATTTTCTCTTGGGCCTGCTGCAGCCACAACAGAGCGGCACTGGGAGTAAACAGCACGCTAAGGGCTTAATTTTAAAGTCTGTTTCATTGTTCACTGCAATTCAACACCCTGTGTCCCTCTTCTAAGCAGGACGTGACACAGAAAAAAATCTCTCATTTATCTAGCTCTTCCTTCACTGACTTCTAAAATGGGACGTGCTAATTAGTCACAGAAGTGGGCAGCGTAAACTCCAAACCTTGGCACATTACTCGTCAGGTTTAACCATCTCTGCGCTGAGCATTTAGTCAAACCCAAACTCACGCTTGCAAACTGCAAAGATCTGGGTTAACACTTTGCAGTTAGTCACTGTTACATATGAATGTCTCTACTTTTGAAACTATTCATAAAAAAGGTTGGATTTTTTTTTTTACAGACACTGATTTAGCTGACATTACAAGAGATGTAAGAACAAGAAAAAAAATAATTTGCATTTTTAAAGATTTTTTTTCCTGCCCCCCTTTGTCAAAAAGCCCCCTAAAACAAAAACAACAACAAAAGTCATTTGATTCCCCAAGGAAAACCCGAAAATAAACAAAACCAAAAAATGTCTGAGCCATTTACTGTTTCAAGGTCACGACACCAATGAGGATCCTTTGTGTCATTTCTTCTTTATGTAAAACAGTCCAAAGAATCTTCCCATTCAGGGAGCTTAAGCATGCTTCCCTCTCACAACTCAACAATTTACCCACTGGTGTGGTCCACAGTGCAGACAAGGAAATCTATTATGTAAGTGTGGAGGATGGGGGAGGGAGAACATAGTATCATAATTCTGAAGTTAATTCCCTTCCTAATTCCATTAGTGACTCTGTTTTGCTACTGGTCATTTCTATGCTACTGAAAACTTACAGGAAGCCCCCTATAGAATTTTTGCTTCTGACCAAGATGGACCAACATGGACAAGACTGACCCTACCATCAAAAATCAATCAAAACTGCTGTTTCGTGACAATGTCTCATGTAGCCCCAGCTGGCCTTGCAATCACTGTGTAGCTGAGGCTGCCCTAAACTCTAGATCCGCCTACAACCTCCCCAGTGCTAGAATTACAGGTGTGCTTTTTATTTAACATCTTTCACCCAGAAAAACAGACAAGAAAAATCGGATTAAAATAGATTTCCACTTTTTTAGAATCATTTTTTTAAGGATCAAAGTGGAAGAAAAATAAAATTCACCTAGAGTTCTATATCCAACAAAAGTATCTATCAATAGCAAAGGTGACATTTGATCATTTGATAGTTTTGGGGAGAGGGAATCAGTTCTGTTTTGTTGTTGGTTTTTTAATGGTGTGACTTCTGAAGGGGAGGCTATACTCACTCCCAAGAGTAGTTGAGCAACATACGGGGACTCCATGGGTTTAAACAACAAATAAAAGAAGAAAATCCAAAGCTGGACAGGCAGACAAATGAGGGTAGAGAGGACAGATCTGAGAGGAGCTGAGGGGAAGTGACTATCCTCAAATAGACCGTATGAAATTCTTGAAGAACTAATGGAAGCATTTTAATGTGAAATAAACCCTTTAAGACATACAAAAGCTAAAATTACCACCAGTGCGTCAACCTGAACTAAAGGATGACAAGCCTGGCCTGATGTAGGCCTAGTGACACAGGCCTGTAATGCCAGCTACTAGGGAGACTGAGGCAGCAGGACCACAAGTTCATGGCCAACCTGGGATACAGATTGAGTCTAAGGCCAGCAAATACAACTTAGTTAGACCACCTCAAAATAAAAGATGTAAAAAGGACAAGAGATACACCTTAAAGGTAGACAGTTTTGCCTACTACAAAAAAAAAAAAAAAAAAGGAAGATAGAGACGGAGGGACTGAAAGAAATCCTTCAGTTTAATGCCTATGATTCAGCGAACTGGTGGAAATATGGGTGTACACAGGTTTGGTAATCACTGGGAATGGTAACTTTTGATAACTACATATTTTTATTACTTAAGTATATTTTAACAACAACTGATTGCCTAAACAAGAGTATAGAGTGGGATTATATAACTCATGTATAATTATGTTCAAGTAAAATAAATGATTAAGTTAGCTGGGGTGGGAAGAGCCACTCACTGTGGGTAGCAGCATACTCTGAACTGGCATCCTGGGCTGTGTCAAAGAAGGATGTTAATTGAGCATATGCCCTCACGGCTCTCTTTCCCCTGACTAAGAATGCGATGCTACCAGCAGTTCCAAGCTACAGCCATTTTGAGTTCCCTGCCCTGACGGACTTGCAACCTCAAACCATAAGCCTCTTCTCCCTTAACATCAGGGTATTTCATCAAAGCAACAGGAAAAGGAGCTAGGACAACAACAAAGGAAGAAGGTAGGTAACCTGAGCTGGGCACTGAGGTTTTTGATAGAACATCAAAAACACAATCCATGAAAATAAATGACAGGTAGAATCTTAGTAAAATAAAAACACTTCTCAGGGCTATAGAGATGGCTCAACGGTTAAGAGCACCTGCTGCTCTTCCAGAGGACCTGAGTTTAATTCCCAGCACCAGTATCAGGTAGCTCACAACCACCTGTAACTCCAGATTTTTTGGAGGGAGGCTCCAACTCCTTTATCTGGCCTCCACCATTGTCCCCACATACATGGCATACACACACAATTAATAATACAATTAAAAACTAAAAGTGTTTAAAAATTAAATGTATCTCCTGTATAGAAAGATAATGTTAAGATGAAAAGCAGATAATCCAAAAATTGGAAGAAATTTTTTTTCAAAATGCATATATGATACTGGATTTTTATACAAAATATACTGAATATTAAAACTAAAAAAAATAAAGACAAAAGCTGGGGATATAACTCCATACTCCATAGTAAAGAATTTCCTTCTTTTCTTACCCCCTTCTTTCCCTTTCTTTATTCTTTCTTTCTCTTCTTTTTTATCTTTCTTTTTTTCTTCTTCCTTCCTTCCACCCCTTTCTTTTCTTTCTTTCCTTCCTTCCTTTCTTTTCTTCTTTCTTCTTTCTTTCTTCCTTTCTCTTTCTCTTTCTTTTCTTTCTTCTTTCTTTCTTTCTTTCTTTCTTTCTTTCTTTCTTTCTTTCTTTCTTTCTTTCTTTCTTTATGTTTTCTTATCATTTAAACGGCCCTGGGTTAATTGGTTCAATTCCTAGTCCTACTAGCAGAAATTTGTTTAATGATAAATAAGCATATGATACAAGATAACTGCAAATTAAAACAAAGAGAAACCACTAAGCATCTACCAGAACAGTTAAAATATAGGCAGTGGCATGGTCGAGTGCCGGTGTGGATATGGAGCAACACACTCTTGGTAAGAAGACAAAACTTCTCACAAAGCTAAACATAACATCCATCCCATAATCTAGTCATCCCACTCACAGGAAAAGAAAGCATTACTTCACTTACTAATTTATAGTCAAACAGTAAAAGTGATTTTAATTATAATATACGCCAAACTATCCATCAACAGAAGAATTAATAAGCATAGGTGATATGTATACATGGTGAAATAATACTTACCAATAAAATGAAATACTGATACAAATGGCATGAATAATTCAGACTAAAAAACTTAATCCACTTATGTAAAACTCTTAAAGATAAAATATAATTTAGAATAACAAAAATATGCCGGTTATTTACTTGAAGAAGAATGGTAGGCATTAACAGATGGGAAAGTGTTGTAGAAACTGTTGAGGATGATGAACATACTCATCTTCATTGTGATTATGGTCTAATGCACACACACACACACACACACACACACACACACGTTAAAACTTACCAGATTTTTCTAATTGGCCAGTAATGACTCAGTATTATTGAAAGATTCCCTTGAATTTCTTGGCTTAGTTCTATGTTCGATTTTTTATTCAAATATATTTTACTTAAAATATATTTGACTCAGTATTATTGAAAGATTCCCTTGAATTTCTTGGCTTAGTTCTATGTTCGATTTTTCAAATATATTTTACTTAAAATATACCACTTCCCCTTCTCCTTTTCCTCTCTCGAGTCCTTCTCATATACCCTCCTTCCAGTCTTTCCCAAGTACCCCCTCACTCTCAAATTTTCAGCCTCTTTTATTTGACTATTAATGTACGTATGGGTGTGTGAGCGGGTGCCCTCAAATTTTAAATAAAGCAGTTCCTGTGTCATAAGTCTCTCCATGATTGTCAGTTGTTTAAAACACAAAAAACTATTTCTTTATTCATCATTAAATTAAAAATACTTATTAAAAACCCATTATATGTAAACTGGGAGCCACTGGATGCTATAGTAGTGCTGTCAAATTATAAGGGAAAAATAATACTGATGATGATGAATTATAATAACGGGTGTCATTTTCTTTTCTAGAGTGTAAAAATGCTCAAGGAATGACTAAACAAGAAGGCCAAGTTTAGGATCATGAACAGCTCTTGACAAAAAGCCTTAAGACATGGGAAGATTAACTGGGCACGGTAGCACATGTTGTAATCTCAGCACCTGGAAGACAGATGCAGGAGGATTATAGCAAGTTTGAGACCGGTCTAGTATACATAATGAGCGCTAGGTTAGCCAGGGCTACATTGTGAGATGTTGTTTCAAAAAGAGAATGAAAAGAAGGAGGAAAAAAAAAAGAGGAAAAGGAGGGGGAGCAGGCAAGAGAAGAAAGAAGAAGGGAAGCTATACAGCCAGGTTTATAAGTCAGAATTTCAACAATACAGATGTCAAATAGAAGATCTTAATATTTACCTTCTTAATGATGTTTTCATTTTAAATTAGAATACATTAACTCTCAGTAGGAGGCAATGAGATTGGTATTCATAACACAGGTACTCAGGATATATCTTCTCAATGAAAATTACAGAAGCACATACTCTCATTTGATTGAATGATTTCTCATGAGTTTATAGATTTCAGTTGATTTTTCCTTAACATTCACCAACTTTGGATTTAGGGCCAGAAACCTCTGGCCGTTATGCCTCAAGCGGAGTAAGACTCCTGAAGAAATTCTTTGGCTACCACAACTATTTGAGTGTGGTTCTAAGTGGTAAGTCTTGGTGCTTACCAAATTCTCTGGTCTGGCCCCAAAACCGAATGAACTCAAAATATAGCCAAATACCACCTTCTACTTCCAGCCATATTTGATTATCCAATATCCCTCCAAAATCATATATCCTGTTTATATCCTGAAGGAGTCACCAGCTAGAGCTCTTAATGGACTATGGCATGAGGTACGAGCAGGCACAAGGAACATTCTCTGTGCACTACTCTGGCTGCATGTGCACTTTCCTCTAAGACTTCTATCTAAACCCTGAAGAGGTGACGGTTTCCCCTAAAACCACGGCAACGAGCTTCAGAATCCCTAGGCAGCTAAAGGTTCCACAAGGAAGATCAACTATATTACAAGTGATTGTGTTTTACTAAATTGAAGAAATAAGGTCTTAAACTGTAGACCAGGATGACTTTGAACCCAGGTTCAAGTGATCCTCCTGCCTCAGCCTCCTCGAGTTCTTGGAACCAGAAGTATGTACTATGCTTGCCTTAATTTCTATCTTAATTTCTATCTGAAAACTACACTAACCGAGCTCTCTATTATTTGGTCTAGTTTCTCACAGTTCTTTCCTCTACTTCAAGCTCAAGTCCATTCCAGGAAGCCAACTGTCCAGGTGATCTGAGACATCCTCACATGAAATTCCCTGGACTTTCTTTTTGTGTTTTTTGGGGCTGGAGAGATGGCTCAGAGGTTAAGAGCACTGGCTGCTCTTCCAGAGGTTCTGAGTTCAATTCCCAGCAACCACATGGTGGCTCACAACCATCTGTAATGAGATTTGGTGTCCTCTTCTGGTCTGCAGGCAGAATACTGTATATATAATAAATAAATAAATAAATCTTAAAAAAAAAAAACCTGTACTTTCTTTTTGTGTTTTTGGTCTTTGCTAATTTCATGGCTTTTGTTTTGTAACTCACCCTCCCTAACCAATGCTGTAAAGCTCAATAATTAAGTCTGCTTCCTTTTAAGAGAGATGTTTTGGACACCTTTTTGATACATTATAACATCTTGTACTCTGAACTAGTACAGATGATTTTACAGTGAAACTGGTCCTCACAGAGTTCTATATGTATCAGATAATACTAAATCTCCCAACTTCTGAAAAGTCTGAATGAAACATTTTCTAGGCTTAAAACATAATGTTTGGCTAAATAAAAAGCAGAGGATAAAACCACAGATACTTCAGATATCTTCTTTGGGTGAATTTAACTTGTACAAAAAATTCTGGACAAGATGCACTATGGCTAGATTGAAATGAAAGTCATAAAGAAGAGGAAATGCATACACAGTCATGCTATAAATCATTTCAGGAATTAATTTCCAGACAACTCACTCCTCTCATAGATTAACACTAAATTAGAAAACTGTTACTGAACAAAAGAGGCTCAAATTGCTCAATAATAAGATGGCTACTTCAAGTTATCATTTAAATGATCAGCAAGCATTCATAATCATTGGTTAAACAGGATACTGTAGCAGGTACACTATATAGGTTATGTCATATCATATTTACAATAATTCCAAAGCGTTAATGTTATTAATACTCCTAGAATACAGAGGAAGAAACAAAGTTCCCCAAGTAATCCTCACTTGCCCAAGTCACCCTGCCAGCATACCCAAGCCCAAATCTGACTGGTTCCAGGGCCTGTGTCCTTTCCCATAGGAATGGCTATGGAATAGTTGGAAGAACTATTATCAGTGCTTTGGGAAAGTCCTGACACATTAGACTGGGTGGTAGAGCAGGGAAACCTTTGATGGTGGAAATGAAGCTTGTGAGCCTAGGCTCCGGCAAGCATGTGATCGCAATGACTTCTATTTCTTGGCTTTCTTTTTCTCATCCATGAAATAAGGAATTCAGATAGCTAACATCTAAGAGCCCTTCCAGGTCTTAATAGTTCACCATACTATAATTCTATGCATTATACACGATGTAAAAATATGGAACTGGAGAAAGATAAATAAGAGAAAGTTTATCTGATTACAAGACACAATATAGCCAAACCAACTAGACAGGCAGAAATGAAAGAAGAGAGGCTTTGCGGGGTCATATCACCAATATTATTAAGGAGACATTACATAACATATACCAAGTAAACAAAACCTGTAACTAAAGGTTTGCCAACTACACTGGTCTGTTTCAATTTAACATCTAGCAATATTTCATCTACTTAAGTAAAACACAAAATACAGACAGACATGAGAAAACATCAGACAAACCCAAGTACAAACACACTTTGAGTTTGTTTTTTGCTGAATGAGATCCTGAAACTGTGTGGAGTTCCCCTTAGAAACAAGTGTGGGTCGGAGTTGGCAGAGAGATGCAGAGCTTAGCAGCTCATGGAGGTTCCAGAAAGAGTTGCAGAGAACAAGCCATTGTTTCTGCAGAAGCGCCACTCCTCCACAAAAGACAATGCTTGGAGACAGAAGACAATGACTGTGTGGGGCTTTTGTTTGGTTTTCCTTTCTGCACTGAGCCAGCAGACAAAGACCAAGCAGAGTAGAACAATTTAAAACTTTCATAACACACAGCTTCTCTTTCTATCCAGCCAAGATTCTTCAGTCACATTTCCTGATTCTTCCTGAGTTTTCTTAAACAATGAGAAAGTGTGTCTTTTCTTAGCGGCCATCACTAAGCCAATAGGAGGTGGATGGAGACGGAAGAACATCACAGGGCAGAAGTAAAAGGCCACCACAACAGTTGGGGCTGGACAGACAAGTGGCCTGGAGCATGCAATCACATCTCTAAGCTTATGAGGCTGGTGGCTCTGTCTCCGTCTTACTGGCCTTAAAAGTCTCTCAATAGATAAATATGTTTTGTGTGAGAGAAGAAAAGATGATGAACAGTCTGGCAAAAGAAAATAAGACAAACCAAATCTTCCACAGGATGTTCACAGACCCAATTGCCAAAGAATGTGCAGGGGGGCGGGGACTCCCCAAGAGGGAGGGAGAGGGGAAAAAATTAAAGCCATCAGTGCTAACATTTGCCAAGAAGCAGCAAGAGCACTGCTGGAACTGTTTAGAAACCAGGTAGAAATGACTGCAGTTTCGGGGTCCACACACCCGACCAACGCCCTGTCACCATCCCCATCAGCCTGTGCCACCCCTGAAGACTGGAGCTGCTCTCTGAAGGCCCCAGAAGGCAGCAGCCAGGACACAGTGACAGCTGGAAGGAAGGGAGTTAGGCAATGGCTTGGCATAAACAGAAGTGTAGCCAAAAGGCACAAGTATGAAGGGAGAGAGACAACTTTCCTGTGCGGTCTGGGCATGTGGTGTGGGAAGCTCAAAATAAGAGCTAGCCCAAGTGTTGGGCCTTGGCGGCCTGAAGGACTTGGCAGGCTTGTCCTTTCTCATGGCAGACTGGCCAGGAAATGAGGCTTTCAGTGTCTGCTTCAATGTTTCTCTCACTGTCACCGTTTTCATGTTCAATCCCTGGACCATTTTGCGTTTTCTTCTTCGGGGATTAGCACATCAGTGTGGTCAGAACTTACTCGGGGCTACGCTGTGTATCGTTTCCTCGCACACCATATCTGTCAACCACGGACTTGGAGAACGCGAGCTCACGACATAGCATAGAGCAAACAGGAGATGTTTCCTCCGTCAGAGACATTAGAGAGCATTCGATCCTACCTCACCTTACAGATGGGTAAATCAACGCTAGTTAGGAAGGATGGGGACTTGCTAACACCACACTAATACTTAAGAGCAGCAAAGGAGGGACAAGCACCCAGCACCCCCAGCCCAGCCCATAGGGAACCAGGGACCTGTCCACAAACATCAGCTCTCTCCAAGGCTTAGTTTCAGGCCAGAGAATCTACTCCCATCCACCTTGTTAACATTGATTTTATAAAAATGATGCCCTCTCTCACTCTCTGTGTTCTGAGCCAGAATGCATTTCTCAGCGAGTTATTATTATTCAAAAGGCTTGCTATCTTCTCCAGAAGAGAGCAACAAACAAACCCAAAGACCTATATAATTTAACAACACTAAAAAGCAATGAACCTAAAACCAAACAAAATGCTTGTCACTAAAAGGTGCCATGATAAAACTTAAGATTTTGAGTTTCATTTATCATATGTAATTGTCAACACATGGAGATAAAGTTGATATTCAAAGAAGCTATGGCCTCAGCTTTCCCTGTCACATTGATTTAAAAAGCAGCAAGTTAATTTTAAGCTTGGAGACATCTTTCAAATTAAGTGAGTGTCTTAGTGACAAAATCCCATGACCAAAGCAACTTGGGGAAGAAAGGGTTAATTGGTCTTCCATAGCACTGTTCATCATCAAAGGAAGTCAGGACAGGAACTCAAACAGGTCAGGAACGTGGAGGCAGGAGCTGATGCAGAGGCCATGGAGAGGTGCTGCTTCCTGGCTTGTTTCCCATGGCTTATTCAGTCTACTTTCTTGTAGAACCCAGGACCACCTGCCCAGGGATGACCCCATCCACAATAGGCTGTGCCCTCCCCCATCAGCTACTAATTTAAAAAAGGCCCCACAGGCCTGCCTACTGTCCAGTCTTATGGAGGCATTTTCTTAATTGAGGTTCCCTCCTCCAGTTGACGTTAGCTTGTGTCAAGTTGACATATATCTATCTAGCAAGTAGGTATTAAAAATAGAATTTCTAAAAAGAACAACAATAACAAAACAGAATTTCTAAATTATGGAACAATTTGAAAAATCAGAGGATGGGCTGGGAAGATGGCTCAGTGGATAAAGTAAGTATGACTGAAGTGTGGGTCTCTAGCACATAAAAGCCAACTGGACTCTCTGAACATGGCGAACAATGAAGGCTGATGAGAAGCCAAGGACAATGGCACGGGGTTTTGATCCTACGTAATGTGCTGGCTTTGTGGGAGCCTAGCCAGTTTGGATGTTCACCTTCCAAGATATGGACGGAGGGGGGAGGACCTAAGACTTACCACAGGGCAGGGCACCCTGATTGCTCTTTGGACTGGAGAGGGAGGGGGAGAGGAGTGCGGGGAGGGGGGGAGGAGTGGGAGAAGGGTGGGAGGAGGGGGAGGGAAATGGGAGGCTGGGAGGAGGCGGAAACTTTTTTTTCTTTCTTCCTTTTCTCAATAAAACAAAAAAAAAAAAGCCAAGCAGGGGTAGCTGCCCCTGTAATCCCAGCAATCAGGAGGCAGAGACAGGGGATCCCTGGAATAAGATGGCTAGCAAGACTAGTCAAATCAGTGACCTCTGGTTCAGAGAGAGACATTATCTCAGTAAATAAACTGGAGAGAAACAGAGAAAAGGCATGTGATATCAACTTCTGGACTCTATTGGCACACATGTGTATGCATACCTTCACACATGTACACCCCACACGTGTGACTATATATACACATACACTTGCAAAATTAGAATACAAAATGAAATTTGTCTTCTTTCCTTGGTCTGATTTCTTTTAAAGTATTTTTTGGACCCACAGAATTTGTATTATATGACATTGAAAAATAACACTTTAGTAGAGTAGTTAAATTTCTCAAGTTTTCCTTCTTCCTATATATTTAAACCTAAATGTTCTTTAATAGTCTTATCATGTACTATAGCAGTGTATTCTTGCCCAGTTTTTAGCCAGTCATATGTGTATGTATGTGTGTATAAGTACACATAAGTATACATAGAGATGGGGAACTATAACCAACATGTAAGGATTACTACTGTCATTGGTTTCTGGCACCCAAAGAGCATCTTGGAAAGTATCCCCTGCAGAGAAGGAAGAGCAGCTATATTTACATCTGGGGAAACAGAATAAAGTTTCTCTTCTGACATAAAGGCATGTGAAATTAGCCAAGGAAAACCGAAACGTGAGTGGGCCAAGGCAGATTAGCAGGCTCAGTAATAGAGGGTGATGAGACATACTGGGTGGCCTGTGGATTGGCCTGGCTTCCCTGGTCCAGGAAGGAAAACTGAAGGTGACAGCTGAAATGAAGGGCAGAATGAGGCAGGTTAAAACAAACCGTCCCGGACTGAGAGTGTCTCAGTGAAACAGCACATCTCAGTGTAAAGCAAGACAAACGGTTCTCCAAAGCTCACTAACAGTAACTAAGTGCCAGGGGTGGTGGGAGACTCTCTCTCAAAACACATAAGGTAGAGAGTGATCAAGAGAAATATTCAGTGCCATCCTCTGGTTTCCACATTCACATGCACATGTATGCAAATGCACATACATGAACACGCACGTGTGCACACGCACACACACATACCAACCATTCAAGAACATAGCAATGTGAATAAATGTAATACCCAAACATCAGAGAACATGGAAACTTTGCAACTACCACAGAAGCTTAGCCTACCCATATTCATGTGGGAACATGAGCCATACACAAGTCACTGAGGTAGACACATGGCGAGTAGCTGGTCTTTCTTATCATGGAATTTATTTTATCTGCAAATCCCTTTCTGGGGAGAAATAAAAGTCTAGAGCCACAGCCTTAAGCATTTTGAACATTACTAGAGCCCTGCAGAGACTTTATTCCTAAAGACTACGTTTATTACATAAGAAACCATAACTGATGACTTTTAAGGCATTTATTTTGTTAAAATTATGAAATCATAATAGAAAAGAAGCCCATAACGCCTTAATACAGACATGTTTTCTATTAAGAAAAAGCTATTTTCTAAAACAAGGTTTAGTAGAAGAGTAAAATCATTTACATTCTTACAAATCTGTTGAGGGTCTAGCCTCAGATGACACCTGTCTTCTAAGATCAGCCTAGGCATTGGGGTGAATACAGCAGGAAGAGAGTAAGATGGGAAGGGTAGATGATGTCTTCTGATGCGGGTGAGCATTGCATGGCCTCACTGAGAGCATCTCAGTGGCCCTCAGGGTCCCAAGGTCACATGTTAAAAACCATGATCCCCTAGCTGTAGAAGTGAATGTTCAAAACTGGGCAAATTTGATTGTGGATTTAGACTTATTTAGACTTACTTATAGATTTATTTAAGGAGTAAAGTCCATGACTTCATCTTGCAATTCTAAAATTGGAGTTACCTTCTTGTAAATAGAGAAGTTGAACTGTGTGGATGGCCTGGTCTCTAGCACTCAAACGGCTTGGGATAGATGGGGTTTAGCATGATGAGGAGGGTGACCGTACGCCTTATTTTTGCTTCAGAAGTCTCAGGGTGTTTTTAAAACAGGGCATCTATTAAAAGAGCTCCTTCATTCTCAAAAACGATCCTAATTTGGTGATACAGTTTACGGTCACCTCAAAGATGCCCTTTAAAAGCCATGCAAGAATTCTGCCTCTTCCCACCTAAGGATGGTCAGAAGGAAGCCACACCGGCTTTTGTCTGAATAATGATATTTCACCAAGGCTGGGAGAAAACGATCTCAAATCTCGTAGTTTCCGTGTCTTTTGCCATTCTGAACTGTTCTCTACTGCAGCCCTTGCTGCTGCTTTCTTGCTCTATACCTAGTTAAGAGTTTGAATGATGGAATGTCACTTTGCTCGCATGTCTCAAATTGGTTGAAATGTAACCAGTAAATTAAGGCTACCAATTAACAGACTGAGTTAACCACCAGTCTAACAAAACATTAGGCAAAACCCCACACACCAGTTCACCTCACCACCAGAAGTTGAGGCAATACAGAAAGACAAGGGGCTTCTTTGAAGCAAGATCAAGTCTGCCAAGGCCTCACCCCGGGAGCATGGCAGGGGGCATGAAGAGGACTGGAGAAGAAGTGCTGTAGAATCTGATCAGTGAACCTTCAAACTGACGTGAATTTGGCTTTGTGTCCCTGTGTGCCAAAGAAACCTTAGCAGTTATCCAGGGCTTTTAGTAAGGAGAGCAAAATTATAAGAACGTTTTTATGAGTTGTGGCTGGCAAGCTTTAGCCTGTTAAAAGTCTTTAAAAACCAATGCCTTGGTGGAGGTAACATTTAGTGTTTACCGTAGCTCTGGTTGTTAGGGGTTACTGCTAAGGTCCTGGTTTTCCATGACATCAGCAGCATTCCAAGGGAAGTGTGTGTCAGTGACTTTCAGTAATGACTCCTTTTTCCAAGTGTTCGAAGCCCCTGCCAAGGCTGCCCTACACCTGCACAGCAGCTGAACTGGAGGAAAAGGAAAAGCAGACAGATTAAGTGGGATTTTTGTCTGGATTCCTTAATGAGACTAAAGGCTTTTCTTCCTCCTGGGTTTGGTTTTTGTAATAAATCGATGCCAGCCCTTTTCGGGGTGACATAGCTCCTCTTTAACTTTTCAGACACTCATCTCATTGTCTGTCCTGACCTTTCACTGCCATATTCTGGAAGGAACTTTGGAGAATTTGTCTTCTGCAGAAAAGGTTTAAGGCTTAATGATATGATCAACAGAGCAGGCTGGACCGCTGGGAGTGTTTTCCGAGGGCGGCATCTGCTGTGTCTCAAGTTTGCAGAAAACAGAAGCAACAAAGAGACCTTGCTGTGCGGTTGTTCTAAGATATGCCTGGCTTTCAGCATCCAAACCGGATGAGTTCTCTCAAGGCAGCAGTAGAACTTCCAAGGCCTAGCCTCACCAAAGTCAGGAGTGTGATTAACCTGATTGCCAGGCACCTGGGGCCCGGGGTAGGGGGAGGTCGCTGCAGCAGTGCTGACTGTGCACTTCGACAAGACCTTACTTCCAAAAGCCTTGAAGCACGCTATCAAATCATCAGTAGTCATGACAACCATTTGAGGAAAGAGGTGGCAAATATTATCTCAGGTGGGAGAGCTGGTGTGTGGGGGAGAAGAATGCATTCTCTGCTAAGAACCAGGCCTCGGGAGAGCGCACAGAGTGCAGCCATCACACAGAGAGCCCACCATTTTAGGGAGCCTGTCTCAGCTCTGCCTACACTACACCAACCCGCTGCTTCAGACCAATCAGAGGGCTGTAAAAATGAGCGTTTTGTTCATAACAAAAAGCTTTAATGTAGTAAAGGAAAACAGAATCAAATATGTGGAATCACACAAAGCGCTGTTCTCTTAAGGGCTTTCATGAAAACAATGAATTTTTCCATTCGGTATCTACTTCTGTGAATGACATCTGGTAGAAGGTTCAAGCTGTCTACACCTCAGTTTCCTCAGCTATAAAAACTGAAATCATTTAGAATATTTGAAATTTTAATGATTTGTGTTTTGAATTGTATAGAGATTTTTTAATTTTCTAATTTTTATTTTATGTGTATGAGTGCTTTGCCTATACGCATGTCTGTGTACCAAATGAATAATTGGTGCCTACAGAGGCTAGAATAAAGTGTCAGATCCTCTGGAATCGGAGTTACAGATGGTTGGGTGGAAATGGAACCCAGGTACTCTAGAAAAGCAGCCAGTGTTCTTAACCACTGAGTCACCTCTCTAGGAAAAATCTAGGAAATAAAGATTTTTATGGGAAAAACTCTACAGTGGCTTTAAAAAAAAAAAGCTTCATTTGCAGTATATTACATGGTTCTAGAGGCTGTGTTTATAGTCATGAGTATGTGTGTTCTCAGAAAATGAGGAACAATTTCTGGGCTCTAAGATGCTTCTGAAATACACCCCCTATAATCATATAACATCACTATGTTCATCCTGCAGAAACAAGGGAAAATTTTAACATGGCAGAGGCAGTGTTCAGTAGTTGTAGATGAACTAATAATGAAGGCTACTCTGACAGTTTATCTTTGATTTCATGGAAAGGTACGAAATAGATTGGCTATGCATAATTTTTGGCTTCATTTACTGGATTAAACTATAAAACTTTATATGAAGTCCACATAAAGAGTTTTTCTGGTTTTGGTTGCTGGATTTTTGGGGGATGGCTTGCTGCTTTTGTTGTTTGGGGGATTGTTTGTGTTTGCTTCTGTTTGGTTTTAAAGAAAAACATCACTATCTACAGCTTAGGCTGACACTGAACTTTTGTCACTTCTACAGTCTAAGACGCAAGTATTGCAGGCACAAGTAATCATGCCTGCCTTAGTTCCGAGCCTCAATTTCCAGGATAATTTTTTTTTTTTTTTGAGGCAAGGTCTTGCTCAGATTGACCTTGAACTTGAGATCCTCCTGCTTCAGATGTGCTATGATTACAAATGTGAGCTTTGAACAATTTTAAAAAGTGTTTTATTATTTTAGTTTATTAACAAGATACTGAACCAATTAGAAACATATATTTGATTGCATGTTCTTGAACACAGGGTTAACAAAGTTATGTCTAAAACTAAATTCTACAAATTATTTTTGTAAATTGGGAGGCAAGAGGGAAAAAGAGGAGGAAAGAAAGGGAGAGAGAAAAGAAGGAAAAGAAAGAGGCTTGCAAATCTAAAATATTTAAATCTCAAAAAAAAGAGAAGTGGAGGGGGTCTTTTCTTCTCGAAGATAAAAGATTTAATGAGGTACTCCTAAACCCCTCGGCAAAACTCCTTGGGTAATTGCCCTGTTTTTAAGCCACACTAATTTTGCTAGGAGCAGTTGCTGTTAAAAGCTGTTAAAGCACACACAAAGCAATGTAAGAAAACAGCAAAATATGCTTCTGATTTTGTTATGCTACCAACCTATACTTACCCAGAAATTTTAACTGCCAGCCATCTTTTATCTAAGGCAGACTTCATCCTTCACCACTCATCCTTTGCCACATAAAGCAACAACGTCATTTGGAGTGGAAAACTGTGGGAAGAAAAACCTGAGCTCTGGAAAAAAATGGTCAATGGGAATCTGCCTCCAGCTCTGCAGATTTTCAAGCTTGCCCTTGCCTCTCGGGTCTAGAAGCTAGACTTTGGTGCCCAGAATATGGCTGGATGAGGGAGGCAGTCTCAAATCACACCCCGAGGGCTAGGAACAGAACACATAGTCTATAGTCTTCCAAAGAGGATTGAAGGCTGGCGCTATAGAGGCTCCCTTCTCATTGGCTCTTGGTGATGTCATGACCATGTCTCCAGGGCCCAGGAAATTCTCCGTGACTAATGGAGCCCTCACTTGTGAATACACAGTCCATCTCAGAGGAGCAGCAACAGTCTGTCAGGGCAACACAGAAGACCCAGTTAGAGAATGCCAGTCAGCCATGCACAGTGGGGCCCAGAAGTACTGAAGTATGCTGTTGGTTTACCTTCTCAGAAAACCTTCATCGACTATCTGGACACCAGCGGCCTGTACCTACTGCAGAACAGGAACTCTTAAACAGAAAAGCAATCATTCCAACAGGATAGGCATTCGTCCAGGTTTCTAATGCATTAAATAAAGCAAGCTTTGTAATTTTAATTTTTCTGTAAAGGACCTGATATTAACAATTTTAGGCTCTGTATGCCACATAATCTTTATTGAAGCTAATCATTTCTGTCAATAAGGTGCAGAGGCAGCTGAGTTTATGGCTTACAAAGACCACTATCAGACTGGCTTTGGCCCATGAGTGGGAATTTGCTGATCTGTGTATTTATTAAATATTAACCCACCTTTTCCCTGCCACATACGTGGACCTCACATAAAGGTAGTTCTGGGAAATGATATAAAAGAGTTTCCCACAATATACCTTTTGTGACATTCTTCTAGGATACACTGCTTCTCTGTTGGCTTTGAGAATATAGGCGCTAGAGACAAACTGGATTTAAATGCTGTCTCTGCGATCACTGAGGATAAGGCCTTACTTAAGTCTTCTATTCCTCTAAGAGCTGGCTTCCTCATCTACGAAATAAGACTCCAAACTGCCTGCTCAGAGGAGTTAGGATGAAAGCTCACGGAGATAACATTTGACCAGGCTCAGCATACTGCCCAGGACCCTTCAGCACTCCACAGTAACATGCTTTAATGTCAAGGTTTTTACAAGTGATCACAATTACCACCCTTGACTGCAGTTGCTCAGAGAAAAGCAGCACAGACACTATAAATGCTGGTACACTGAGCACTTCTTTCCAAGCCCATTAATTCCTATCAATGCCATCATTACATTAATAGTCACACACAAATTCCACATTGAACACAAGTGAACTGTCCCTATAGTTAAACAACCAAGCTGTGTACTGTCTGTTGTCATCATGAGCAACATTATGATGAATGCCCCCAAACGTACGCCTTTGAACACTGAGTCAATTTTATACTAGGGGCAAAGATGTAAATCTGAATATTTTAGAGACTTGTCTGTTGTTCTGCCAGTTGGCACTCCCGTGCTTGTTTCTATTTCTACCGCTCCTGTGGGGATCCAGTTCTTATCATTCTGGACAATCCTATACCAACTTTATTTTAAAATTGGGGGGAAAATGAAAACCTGAACTTGCTGAATGATTTGCACAATTTTAATAAAAATGTTAAATGTTTTCTTTGGCCTACAAGTTTATGAGATATTTAATAATTATTTTGATTAATGACAGATCTTTCCAGAGCTGTATGATTCATAAATATTATGATGATAATCCTACTTTACAGCGAGAAAGCTGGAGGCCAGAAACCCACTATAGATAGCTAAAGTTCTCCAGACAAAGCAAATGATATATGGGAATACAAACGAGAAATAAACTTTGCTCTGTGTTGGGCTGTGCAGGGTTCGCCAGAACATCTCAAGCAAAGCTAAGCTTTGCACAGCAGAGGAAATCAGTGACTTCTCATGAACGCATCTGACTTTTCCTTCATTTAGCAAATAGCAAACATTTGAGCATATTATTTATTTATTTATTTATTTATTTATTTATTTATTTATTTATGTTGATGTAAAAATAAATATGCCTAAATATCGTCTACCTGGAGAAAAACCCCAAATTGCCTGAGCTCTTTAAGGAAAGCCATGGGTTTGGACAACTGTGACAGATCACTTCACTCACTCAGTCTTTGTTTGCTTCTTAATATTCGCCACAATCTGGAAGTGCATTACTCATTTGCTTTTAATACTTTCCAGTGCCACAGGGATCTTGTCCTGTTTGCCATCTTTTCAATACTTGGAACACTACCTAACTCACATAAACAACCTGTAATTCGCCAATGGCTGACTAAACCCAGGCACCATCTGTGTACTATCGTAGCTGTATGATTCCCAAGGCTGGTGGGCTTTGGAGTGGCTAGCCTGAGATACAGATGAGAACGCTGAGGCACTGTGGGATCTGGTGCAGCTAGCAAAGCCCACTTCATAGAAATGATTAGCACTGAAATGAAACAACTGAGCTGAAGTATTGCCAACCCTGTACCTTCATAATGTAATAAGATGCCAAATGTCCTTATGCCTTACGCCATTTAGAGACAGAGTTTTATGTAATACAAACTAGCAACTGAACTTTATTTTTTATTACTCTATAATGAAATAATTCCAATGGCTGGAGAGATGGCTCAGTGGTTAAGAGCCCTGGCTGCTCTTGCAGAGGACCCAGTTTTGTTTCCCAGCATTTATATGGTAGTTCACAACTGTCTAAAACTCAATACAATGCCCTATTTTGGCTTCCACATACACATGGTTCACAAACAAACACACATGCAAAACACTCTCACACATGCAAATAAATTAAAAGTGCTTTTTTCTAAAAATAAAAGTCTAAATTCACCAATATACTGTTTAAAAAGTCTTTAAGAAGCCTCCAGTACACAGCGTCTTCCTTTTAAATCTCAGCTAAAGTACACTTGCACAGACATAAGCATCTTAGTTTCTCCTTCTTCTTACTTTTTAAACTATCACTTTCCTCTTGATATTGGAAATGAAGGAAGAAAAGATATTTTAGAATTAAGATTTCAGTCACAAAACTTTCCACTCAATGGAGGAAACAAGAAATCTCAATGACCAGAATTAGATCAGTCCCTTCACCTTATAATTAAGAAAAATGAGGTTCACAAAAATAAAGTGATTGATGAATAAAATAGCCAACAGAGATGTCCACATCCTCATGTCCAAGGAGGAGAGACAGGGAGAAAGGGACAAAAGTATGTTATGGATTTTGAGTGGAAGATCATGTTGGGTCAACCAGATAGACCCAATGTTGCTGTAGATCTCATAAGAGGGAGGAAGGGGATGGGGCTATGCTTGGAATCCTAGTACTCAGAAGTAAAGCAGGAGAATTTCCACGAATGAGGCCAGTCTGGGATGTGGAGAAAGACTCTGTCTAAAGCAGGGGGAAGGGTGCGATGGGTTAAGAACAGAAAGGAGCTGTAACAATGGAGCTAGAGACTGTAGTGATAAGCTCTAGAAATGCAGAGCCATAAGCTAAGAAATGCAGGCAGACTCTAGAAAGAGGCAGATGAGTATATGAACTCTTCCCTCCAGTTTCCAACACAAATGCGGCCCTGACAACACTTTGCCTTTAAGCTTCACACTACCAGAATTTCCGTAGAATAAATTCATGTTGCTTTGTACTATTAAATCTATGGTAATGTGTGCCAGGTACCAATAAGAAACCAGCGTAGACTTAGTCGCATTGCAATGATGATGTAAGAGTACACATTTTCTGACTCTGGGTCTAATTTTGTTTCTATCAAAATTTTTTATCACTTTGTTTTACTATACTGCCACTCAATGCCTTTATTGTATTACAAGGGGAAATGCCTGACTAACCACAATTTGGGACTATTGGGTATGTCAAAAGCAAAGTCTGGAACTAGAGGGACTAGATTTGGACGCCGCTCAGGCTCTTATTAACTGTGTTACTTTAACTATGCTCCTAGCTCTGGAGTACCTCAGTTCTATCATCTACAAAATGGGACAAATAACATCTATCTCACACACATTTATCATAATTTGATTAATATTTACAAAACCCACAAATATACCTTTGCTAAAATAATGTAAAAACCGTAGCAAATCCACTGTGGCTTGCCATACAAAATCCTGCTTACAATGAAACAAAACAGTAAAGGCAAAAACAAAATTGCTATCTAATAAGATAACAATTAGATAACTATTGTTAATTATTGAGATAACAATTTAACTCTAAACTAAACCTCCATTAGGAATGCCGACTTTTTTTTTTTTTAATAGTCTCACTGCATAACTCAGGTTGACCTTAAACATACTGTGTAGTTCAGGCTGGCTTCGAACTCAGAGTCATCCCCTTTGTCAGGCTCCTGACTGCTGAGATTACAGGCATGTGGAACCACACTCAACTTCAGAATGTTGATTCAAAACTAATTTTGACTTTTAGCTAATAGTTTAGAACTTATTGTAGAATCTTTTCTAGTGTTTGGGCAAATCATAATAAAACCAGACTATAAACAAGGCAGCGAGTTCATGGAAAAATAATCTAATCTATAGAACTAAAATAGAATCAAGTTTTCATAAATTATATGGGCTTAGCATTTGAAACAAAAATGTAAACCATGAAAGAGGGATTTGTCTATCAGACTCATTCAAGTGGCTGGGCTTCTCGTTATGTAATAAAGGGAATGATGGGCTTTGGGGTCTCATATTTAGAATTTTCCATCACTCTGAGGTAACTTAAGGCTTTGCAAAAATATTTCCCCAGCTGGAAATAGTAATTAATATGACAGTTTCCTCCTTATAATATATTCTCACGTACACGCCTGTAAGAGTGACTTGCTTGGATTGGTTTTCATTTTCACAGAATGTAGCCACTCCTAAAGCATTTAAATCAGTCACTCGCAATTTAAGACATGCTGCATTTTGAAAAAGCAATAAATATCCTGTGATAGGTGGGAAATGAGGATACTTAATTGAATCAGTGAATCACTGACAGACGCCACAGGCCGATGTAGAAGAAGATACAAAATGATAAGCTCGTGGGCACAGAGCCCACATCTGTTCTATTCACCATCATAATCCAATGTGTGCCATTCCAACACAGTGGAAGATGTTCGGTATTTTTAGAACAAATCAGCAGGCTCCCTTCAGAAGAGCCTAAAAGCAAAGCATATATAAACAAAGCTGCACTTCTTTAGCGTGAGGTGTCTGTCTGTTTACATAAATCAGTGGGACAAGCAAAACTACAGGTCCATTTAGTGTATAAAGACTTGCTTCCTTAATGGAACTGAATTTTCCCTTTTTTCTTAAATAAAACACCACAAAGAGAAGAACATGTGTCTCAACAGAGTGAGATACACAGAATTCCACTGCATTTGAGTAATATAAACAGAATGACTTTACTTATCTCCAGTTTAACTACATCTGCACTGATAATGTAACATCCAGGCTAAAGAAGAAGGTGGAAATTTAAAATTATTTAGCTCAATCATAAATGTGCAAAATCTATTCTTCACTAATTAAACTAGGCATCTTCATCAAAAGTTAAAACTTACTAAGTTGGCAGTGCACAGCTGTAATCCAGCACTCAGGAGACTAAGGCACAGAAATCACAAGTTCAAGGATGGTAACAGTTTTTAACAAGGGTTTTGGCTCTGTGAACAACCATATTCAAGGGCAAAAAGACAGAATACACCCAGAAAAACTATTTGCAAAGCACATATCCAGCCGAAGACTTACATCTAGACTATAAAGGGAACTCTCAAAAATCAACTTTAGAAACAACCCAATCAGAAAAGAAGCAGATATTTTTTCCCAAAGGGACATTCAGATGACATTAGGCACATGAGAAGATGTTCAACATTAAGTCATTAAGATGTTCAACATTAAGTCATTAAGAACATGTAAGTTAAAATCAAATTGAGATATCCCTACATCCCTATTAAAATGGCTAACATTAAAATTATTGTTAACACCAAATGCTAGAAAGGATGAGAAGATGGACCATTTGTGCTCAGACATTGCTGGTGGGGATATAAAATGGGACAGTCCTCTATAAGATAGTCTAACAGTTCCTTTATAACTAAGAACAGACTTCCTCTACATGCCCACATTGCACTCTTAGCAAACAAATGAAAATATAACATAATATATGCATATCAATATTCTTAAGTTTTATTCATAAGAGCCCCAAACTGGAAACCATCCAAATATATATATATATATATATATATATATATATATATGAATGGTTAAGAAAGCTATGGTATGTTGGAATAAGAAACATTAGCAATAAGAAACAAAGGACAAACCTTAAGTGAAAAAAGACATCTCAAAAGGATCCATATTGCATGGTTACATTTACAGACTATTTGTGAAGCAACACAGTTTAAGAGATGAGAAATGGATTCGTGGATACAAGATTTTAGGGATAGTAGTTGAGGTAAGAGTGGCTGCAAAAGCTTAGTACACAAGAGTCTCTAAGTGATATTACTGGCACTTTGGCAGTGGTGACAGTTAAATACAACTACATGTGCTATTAAGATGTCTCCTGGTTGTATTGCTTTATGAGATTTGTGCAGGACAGTGACACTATGGGAGTCAGGGTGGAAGTGCATGGGGCCCTCTGTACACTTCTACATTTCTGTACTTTTTTAAAGGTAAAAAGTTTAAAATGTAATTTTATCAATTCTTTGAGAAGTTCATACATGCAGACAATGTATTTTGAACATATTCAGCCCCACTCCTTCCCTTAAGTCCTTCAAAATCAACCTATGCCTGTCCCCTTTTCATAACCCGGAGTCCATTTCATGATATGCCTGGGTGTGAGGCCATCCACCAGAACAGTCAGGGACCATGTTTTTCAAGAAAACTGACTCTCCCTCCTCCAGCAGCCGTTGTCTGTCCATAGCTTCTCCTCTAGAGAAGCCCCTCCCCACTTTGTGCTAGAACGCTAACTGGCTTGATCTCACGCAGACCTTTTGCAGGCCACTACAGCTGCTCTACGTCTGTGTGTGCAGTGGCCCTGTTGTGTCCAGAAGGCACTGTTTTGCTGGGTCCCCCCCCCCCAGTCTTTGGTTCTTATGATCTTTCTGGACCTTCTTCCACAGTGTTACCTGACGTCTGGAGGAAGAAGGCATGGCACAGAGGTCCCATTTCAGGCCAATGTTCATTGACACTTAATCTTTACACTTCGATGCGTTGTGAGTTTCTGCACTAGCTTCTCTCCACGGAGTAAAGACAATTCTCTGATGAGGATGGAAAGCTGCACTAATCTATGCATAAAGGGGTGTATCAGAAAGCAGTCTGATACTATGTCAGTTTAGCAAACTAACCATAGCACTTTGTCTCTGGGGCCTATGAGCTCACCAGCCATGGTTCTTGACTAGCTTCACAGTACCAGACACACATTTCTTCCTGTTGCAAAGGCCTTAAATCCAGCCAGAAATTGTTAGTTGCCCCCATAATAATCATGGCACTATTGTACCTATGGGCATATCTTGCCTTGCCAGTCATTTTTATAACTCACAAATTTCAGAGCTTGGTAAGACTGTTGTCAACTTTTCTCTTCCAGGAGTCTACAGAGCACCTTCATATCCTATGAAAGCTAGCCCATAGGGAGGAAGCTTCTTGGTGAATACCAGCTTTACTTCTCCATGTCCTGTGGCCAAAGTGTGGCTGTGTCCAACAACAGGGTCTCACCATCAAATGCTGTGGACAACCAAGAGAAATGGCAACTGTCTATATATTTTGGAGGTCTCTGGGATACTCCTGAATAAAAACTCACAAAAAGCAATGTGATACCCAAGCATTCCCCCAGGCCCCAGGTCTCCTATAGGCACTAAAACTATAACCAAGGTTCCTGAAGCTGCACCTTGACTGATTTGCTCAGAGCTGAACACCAGGGTCAAGTTAAACCAGTCTTAAGGCTTTTCTCACTAAATATGACTGTGTTTCTCTGTAGTGTGGTGAGAGGGGAAACTCAGGCACTCTGAATGGTCTATATGATATACAGAAAACCAAGACTACTGTGCAAGGAAACTAAGACAATTCTTAGAGGAGCAGAGTTGAAAAAAAGGAGAAATAAGGCCTGCTGCTTCTGAGTCTCTGCCTCCAGTTGTTTGTGGCCGAGTGGATGCCTGTCCTTCCACAGTCTGACTGTCTAATCCTTTCTAATAAGTACTTAATAGTATCTTTTCTGTTTGAACAAACTTAAGGCCAACAACCTAGATGCCCTTCAGTGGAAGAATGGATGAAGAAAGTATCGAATATATACATATTAGAGTATTACTCAGCAGTAAAAAACAAGGACTTCTTGAATTTTGCATACAAATGGACGGAAATAGAAAAGACTATCCTGAGTGAGGTAAGCCAGACCCAAAAAGAGGAACATGGGATGTACTCACTCATATTTGGTTTCTAGCCATAAATAAAGGACATTAAGCCTATTATTCGTGATCCTAGAGAAGCTAAATAAGAAGGTGAACCCAAAGAAAAACATATAGGCATCCTCCTGAATATTAACCTTCATTAGGCGATGAAAGGAGACAGAGACCCACAATGGAGCACTGGACAGAAATCTCAAGGTCCAAATCAGGAGCAGATTGAGAGAGAGCACAAGCAAGCAACTCAGGACCACGAGGGGTGCACCCACACACTGAGACAATGGGGATGTTCTATCGGGAACTCACCAAGGCCAGCTGGCCCGGGTCTGAAAAAGTATGGGATAAAACCGGACTCACTGAACATAGCAGACAATGAGGACTACTGAGAACTCAAGAACAATGGCAGTGGGTTTTGATCCTACTGCATGTACTGGCTTTGTGGGAGCCTAGGCAGTTTGGATGCTCGCCTTACTAGACCTGGATGGAGGTGGGTGGTCCTTGGACTTCCCACAGGGCAGGGAACCCTGATTGCTCTTTGGGCTGATGAGGGAGGGGGAATTGACCGGGGGAGGGGGAGGGAAATGGGAGGCGGTGGAGGGGAGGAGGCAGAAATCTTTAATAAATAATTTAAAAAAAACTTAAGGCCATGTTTCTACCACATGCAATCAAAAAAGAATAACCTGTGATAGAAGGGAAGTCCATAATGTTACAGTGCAGCCCTAATTGCTAGAATGCTCTTCCATGATAAAACCCAGCAAGCCAGCCTGGACCTACTGTCCCACAACTTCTTTACCCATCATTCCTATATACTAGAGGTCCATTAATGGGAATCTATAGCCTATTAAATACAGTCTGCTGACACTGTAGTCACAGTGCCCTGCCTATCACCAACTGGAAAACAGATATTGTCTTTCTACAGCTGAAGAATTAACAGACAAAGGTACTCATGTTTTGTTTCAGAAAAGAAAAAAAATAGGCTAAAAAAAATAACTGAGCATGTGGCACTCCGGTACTGAAGTTAACTCAGGAATCTAATCAGGTGTGCCACTGTTTAGGCTAATCAATTAGTTTAGACAGCCGAGAGTTCTTTCTTATACCCCCTAAGGTTTTTCCCTTTCTTTTTTAGGCTAAGAACTCTTTGTTGAAAACAATTTCATGTGACTTGATTTCTAATCTGAAATCTCATTGGTTTTCATCCAACTATATATAAAACCCATTCTACACACATAGCAGCATAGAAAAAAAAATGGTTGAACCTTCACAGAGATAGGAAGAACAAAGCTCATCTTTGATCTAGCCATGTGTTTCTATTAATGAGCTCTAAGGTCCGTGGCATGTGTCACGATGGCAGACATTTACTTTACAGCCAACTAAATATTTTAGTCTTGTTCATACCAACTTTTTTAAAAGCCGAATGCTGCCCTACATTACATAGCTTACATTTTAGAACAGAGCTTACATCTTACCAATTCAGCCCGTAAGTCTCAGCTAAGGTCTCCAAAGGTTGACAGTTTTATTCTCTGATAGTGCGAGACACAACTACCATTTACCAGTGTTCTCTAAAGGAATCCTGCGTTTGGATGTCTGTACCACATATAAGAGTCAACTAAGTAAACTTATGTAGCATACTCCTTGATCCACTAATATTAGAATAAGTAAAGCGAGAAAATTCCAAGTGGCTAAAGAACTGATACAGTAAATAAAAAATCATACACACTTCAGGCACTTAGACCAGGTGTTTAAAAATGGCAGATCATTTACTTCAGTGATCCTCAACCTTCCAAAGTCTGTGTGACCATTTAATACAGTTCCTTATGCTGCAGTGACCCCCAGCCATAAAATTATTTCATTGCTACTTCATAACTAATTTTGCTACTGTTATGAGTTGTAATGTGAATATGTGATATCTGATATGTGACCCCTAAAAGGATTGCGACCCACAAGTTGAGAACCTCTGATTTACTCTATCTGAATTACTGTCTACTATTGAGCAGATCAAGAATTTTCACATTTAATTACTTTATTTTCAGGATATTATTTCTGTTCAAGAATTTCATATTGCTTAGAGATCTCAAAACCAAAGAATCAAATCTCACACAGAGAAAGTTTCAAGAGAGTGATTAAAAAAAAATTACTAGACACTATGTTTGAATTTCTGAGAAATTCCCCCTTTTAATTTTGATCTTGGTTTTAATTTGCTATATTAGAAGAACAAGAATGATGGTAAAGCCATAAAGAGATGATGCCTAAGAGGGTGGATAAGCTTCTGGACTAGCTCCCAACACTGCATTTCATCTTAGTGAGTTTATCTTTATCCAGGATGGAAAAAAAAAAAGTCTTAAAACCCAATCTTGTCAACACAACAAGAGGAGACCCACTTCAAATACATTCACAGCAGCAGATGAACACAGTAACAATTCCAATTCATTAATCTCCTGGAAGAAGTTCAATTGCTTTATAGAAGCAGGGACTCTTGAGACAGTCAGACAAGCATACATCTTCCTTTGACAGGCGTCCTCTGTGGACGGCCTAGCAAGCTGAGGGAGCAGGTAGTAGTCCCCAGGACTTCACTTTTACCGTTGCTTGGAATGACTACTGACAATAATAGGAAGGTACTCAGATGAGAACTGCTGGCCAACACCCTGATTTCAGGCTGGACAGAGAACTCTGCCAATGCTGCCCCAGACTCCTGACCCCTGGCACTGCACGCTGTGAATGAGTTCTGACTTAACCTGCTCAGCTGGTGACTACACCACAGCAGAAATGGACACCTATCAACTAAACCAGCTGCTTTACTTCCCAACCTGTCCTTCAACTTCTCATTGTATAGATTTTTTTCAATTAAAATCATGACTAAAACTAAAATAAAAAAGTTCATATTAACTCATACAAAATGTTCAGTTATTTGTTTAAAAGCCATTTTTCTAGTCCAAGTCATAGTTCATCAACTAGACTCCATATCACATGGGAAATTTTAAGATTTATTTTAATTTTGAAATATGGGTGTATACATTTATCTGTGCGGGGAGGAATATGTGCATGTAGGCGCCTGAGGAGGCCAGAAGACATCTGATGTCCGGAAACTGGAGTTACAGGTGGTGAACCACCCAATATGGGTGCCAGAAATCGAACTCAGGTCCTCTGCAAGTACAGCATGGCTCTTAGCGGCTGAGCCATCTCTCCAGTCTCTTCACAAAGGAACTTTCCAAAGGTGCAAATACTTGGGCAAATACTGAGAGCAAAGCCTCCAGCTCTGTGTTCAGCAACCCCTCGCACTGATTCTCAGGCACACTGCATGGAAGCTGGTGCAGTACATGCTGGGAGGAACCAGGTGGCCTGTGCTGCTGGAGCCAAGTACGAGCTCTCCTGACCCGCTGTTTACTTTCCAGTCAGCTCTGTCCGTTTGGGATCATACTCTTCAAGAGAACTGTTGAAAATATCCTGTGGCTTAGCACAAGTGAGTAAACTAAGATTGTCATTTCCCAAACTAATGAAAAGCACGCATCTTGGTTACCTGCGGTGTGTAGGTTTCCCCTAGTATGTGGCTCTCTACCTAAAGAATAATTAGATGTATTTCAATGGTTTTTAGCTGTATGTTGTCCCTTTGAAGTCTTAGCCCACAGAATTTTTAGAGTTTCAGAATTCAGTGTTTGCCTGTCCTTCCTCACTACATAGAGAAATCCCATGAGTCATAGCAGAAAAGCAAGTATTGAACTAGCTCTCAAGAGACTTAGCCAAGGATGGGTTGTGTAATCTTACACAAATCATTTAAGACTTGAGGGAGGCAGTTTTCTCTCTGGTGAAACAAAAAGCCCAAAATGGTGATCTCTAAAATCTACTGCAACTAGATCTTTCTGTAGTTTTCTCCAAAAGCAGGCCAGTATCCTTGAGACCACTAGAGAAAGGTAGAAAGTAGAAACAGCTCTATGAGTGGCTTGGTTTATCCCAAACAAGAAAAGACTTCATATCGAGACAGTTATCTTTGGGGTAAAGAAATATTTCAATGATAAACTATTTACTAAATTTTAAAATAAGGAGTTGCTAAAATTAGCTTGAGAGTTTAACATTCCTCATGCTGCTGATAATAAGAAATTACTTACTAAAAATTATGTAATTTTACAAAGTCATTTCCTTAAAGAAGGGATTTAAAAAAAATTATCACTAGGTCCTTCACAAGGAAACCCTTACAGCTCTCAGAATTAACATGAAAGTTCCAGAAGATGTACTGGCTGGGACCTATGGGAGTCCAGTTGTCTCCTTATGTGACCTTTTCTGAAGGTCTCTTTCAATGGAGAGATGTTCAAGCAATAGGAAAGCAAATAAGATTAAGAAGGACGCAGCATCTTTTGGAGGAGGAACCTGAAAACAACTAATATCAGACTCACATTCTAGGTCTGCAATATCATCTTCAAACTGTCCCAGCATCTCTCTGAAAGGTCATTAAGACCTCACCAACTCCTCCCAAACAGTGGAAAGAACTTTTACTTTTGTTTGTTTTGTTTTTTGAGACAGGGTTTCTCGGTGTAATCCTGGTTGTCCTGGAACTCGCTCTGTAGACCAGGATGGTCTCGAACTCAGAGATCTGCCTGCCTCTGCCTCCCGAGTGCTGGGACTAAAGGCATGCTTCACCTTGCCTGGCAAGAACTTCTACTTTTAAGTTAAGAAATCCTATAGGCTTTTTAAATTGCTCACAGACTCCACTTAACATTTCATTTACTAGATATTTATTGATTATCTTCCATACTTTCTAGGCGCTATGGTAGGAACTTAGGCATGAGGTGAGATTCTACACACAGAATGTCCATATTTCATAGGTTGGAGAAGTGGGAACAGACCACTTACCAGGCAATTCTATCATTAGGTATAATGGGAACTCAAAAAATTTAAAAATTGTAGCAGTCACCTTTTAATCTTCCCACGAGAGATGATAGATTACCAATTTTGGGTTTTGAAGTAAAAGGAAACAAACATAGCCTTCCTGCCATGACATACTGACTGTAATAAAGCAGCATACTTCATTGGTATTTACGGCTCTCCAGAGATGTGCATGTATGTATATTATAAGATGGGGTGGTTAACTGGAACTTACTGTTTTGCAGTAGAGTTAACTATGGAAAATAGGCCTCTACCTTTCCAAATTAATATACTCCAGGTCAAGCCCACTGAATGAAGTCCAACATTCATTCAATAGAACAGTAATGAGTATTCTGTGTTCCAGCACTATGCTAGACCATGGGGAAATACAGATGAAAAAGCATGCTCCTACCCCCATGGAATTTACAGTCTAATAGAAGAGGCAGCTATATAAACAAGTCATTCCACAGTATGTGAATGGTGGGTGCTTTTATGATTATACTACCTTAGCAATGAGAAAGCAGTAAGCAGGCCCCTTCAAGAGGAAACCCGTGTGGTGGGGGAGGCTAATCCAACAGTTTGGACATGTAGTTGGAGGAATTAAAAAAAAACAAGTATGATAAAATTTCTATTCTAATTTCATAAGGAGACAGGAAAGAGATGAAAGGCGTGGCATTTGAGGCAGACCGAGATAGGGGAGGAAAGGTCAGCATGCTTAGAAAAGCAGAGGATGACTGCATTCCTTTTAACAAGAGCACCGAGGCAGGCTTCATAAAAGAGGTGGGAGTTGAGGTGGCTCATCAGTTTATATTCCGCAAGGTTCTATTTATACAGCAGACGTAAATTATTTCAGCTCTACAGAGGTGATTTTTAAACTGTCCTTGAGTTACTTTAAAGTCTTCACGGAGAACTGCAATAAGCAAATGTATTTTCTGTAGAAAGAACCCACCCAAACACCTTGACATTTTCATTCCACATACTTCACACATGGTATCTTTTATGTCTGGGAAAGTAGACTAGGAAATGGTTCAAATACCCAAGGGCCTCTCAGCATATATGTTGGAAAGTGCACCTAATTTCCAAAACAGGTCGAATTGCAGAATATGTCGTGATTGGAAAACAAGCTGCTCACTCCTGGGTATGGACCAGATGCTGGAGGTTAGGCATTAAGGGAGGAAAATGCACCTCGGCTGTCACGAGAGTCACTGCACAGCCTCTTCTTCAGCTCAGCAATTTTAGACTGACAGAGGTGTCGCAACATAAAACCCATTTTCATTTGCCTAGAACTCTTCTGACTGTGACTTGCAATAATGCCTATGATGATTTAGGACTACGGAATACAGATTAGTCCATAAGGATAGCAAGCAATTTTGCAATTACCAAGAGCTTTTTCTCCCATATACAAGAGCTAAAAGGTTATCCAGAAAAAAAAGGGGCATGAATGGCAATAGGAAAAAAAAAAGGAAGTGAATGTTTTAGGAAATAAGGTCATATAAACAAGAAAATGACTAGCTATGGTTGTGAACATTTAAAGTCTGATGAGAATATTTCTGTTGTAGGAAACAACATCAGCATAAAGAAGCTGTATGACTACAAAACACAGATTACATAATGCAGTCTCCATTTCTTTATAATTATTGTGTCATAGTCAGGACTAGCATCACAATATCCCTGAGAAAACATAAGGATTATTATGAATTATTATGCTGCTTTGGCTCCATAGGTAGTTAAACAACTACTTTGCAAACTCTATTTTCATATGGTCCTATGAGAGCCTGTGGCCTATTACACATCTCACGCCTTTTAAATGACTGAGAACAGGCTTCACCAGAAGTGGAAGGGTTTGCTGTTGTTTGGTTTTGCATTACTGAGACAAGAATTGGTTATAGTACCTAGACTTACTGTGAACTTCTGGGCCCTCCAGCCTCAGCCTTCTCCGTGGTAGGACTATAAGCATGAGCCACCGAGCCTGTCTAGTGGTTGAATCCTAACAACAACCTACCATCAAATTTCATGGCCGATTACAGGATGTTTAAGGTTGATTTACTCACCTCCCAAAATGGGATTTGCCTTCAAAATAGTATCTCTTAACTACCCCTAGAAATTAGGCAATACCCTTTCCAGGCATATCTTACTTTACTCAGACAACCGAATGAGGAGAAGTTAAACTGCACAGATAGATGATTCCTAAAAGCCCGGAAGTGAATATGTTAACCAAGTGCTCGGCCTCTGCTTGGATTGCCAGCGATGGTAACTTTACTCCCGGAGCCTGATTCCAAGAGCTCTCGGATTCCATTCACATTATACAGGGCACTGTGAATCACGCTGCCAGCTACTGAGAAACAACCGCCTGTGCTTTTTCCATTGCATCTGTTCTTCCAGCTCTCATGGAAACAAGTGCTGCCACAGCCCCTTGATGAGCCAGCAGAGCCCAGGCATCTGGCAGCAACCGCTGGCCTCTGGCATCTGAGAAGAACACCAACCAGAGAAAATGAGGGGATTAAAAAAAGAAGTAAACACAGGGCAATCCATTTCTCACTCCCTGATGGTCTGCGATTCCAAGTCCTGATACAGCAATGAATTCTGTTTTGTATGTATTCCCACCATTTTCTTGTGTGCCGAGGAGAAGGCTCAGTGGTGTTCCCACTGGCCTGGGCGCTCCGAAAAGCTTATGACTCACTGATGTAATATTCTAAGTAAGGGCACATTTCTCAACCCAATATGACATTATGTGGGAAAATTTAGCTTTGTCACCTGTTTTTCATGAGAACTTGGGAAAGTTGCATAATCTCTTTCAACTGTACATTTATCTCATCTTTAAAACAAGAATAAGAAAACCTGACTTTTTTTTTCCCCTTATTACTATTATGGACTTGCAAGGCCTATTCATCATATGAAGGGAACAAAAAAAAATCTATAGACTCAGTGACACCAAAAAGCTAGTCTGTTCTTCTACCTCAGGGAAAAGATCTCTATGGCCTCAAAGAACAAAACTGCCACATGAACAGAATGAGAAATTCCATTCCTTGCTCAGAGAAGCCTTCTTTGTCTGGTCAGAAACCAGAGCTACTGGCTCGCATTAATTGGCCACTGAATACCAGCACAACACTAACACACACATCCACTCTGCCGTTAGGAATGCAGGGGCTTGACTAGATGGGATGAACCCGCTTACTCTGTCCCCTCACAGCTCAGTGATAAGAATGGAAAAATGAGGCTGAGGCCACTCCTCACCACACAAGAAAATGGTGGGATACAGGACGGTGATGTGCACTCGTTTGCCCAGCATTCAAAACAGAATTCATTGCTGTATCAGGACTTGGAATCGCAGACCATCAGGGAGTGAGAAATGGATTGCCCTGTGTTTACTTCTTTTTTTTTTTAATTCCCTCATTTTCTCTGGTTGATGTTCTTCTCAGATGCCGGAGTCAGACGTCGCTGCCAGATGACCGGGCTCTGCTGGCTCATCACTGTCAGGTGGGATTTCAGGTCGCACTTTCGTCTTTCCATGAAGACATTTCCAAGATGAAGGCGCTGCTCTTCATACATGCTTATAGAAGATGTGCCTCCACTGAAAATCACAGTTCTTTTTCTAAAAGTGAGAAAAAGAATTCACTCTCCAAACACCTACTTGTGCCAGACAATCAAGTAGCAGGCACAGGTCCTTGACCCACAGCTCACTAATCACAGAACCCCGGGAGCTAGTGCACATTTCACAATGCTCAGGACCTGCAGAAACACTGAGGTGAATCCTACCATGGCCAGCTGAACTTGCTGTCCAAGAAGGAAAGATGAAAGCCCACGCTGTCTCCTGTGCCAAAGGTCTTCTCAATAAAACTTTTCACATTCTACCATGAATTGATTCTAATCCCAGATTATTTACATGTCCATGATCAATTTTATTTTAATGGAATAGGCAACACCTAAACATGATAGAAAATAAAAAGAGATAGGCAGTGAAAGGAAGTCCCTGCTGTCACTTGCTTCCAGATACCAGTTCCCCATGCTGAAATAGTATTATAACGAAAACAAGCTATTGGATTCTAAGAAAGTGTGTAACTCAATAACCAGGGCATCTGCAGGAGACTGACCTAGGCCCTCTGCATATATATGACAGTTGTGTAGCTTTGTCTTTCTTGTGGGACTCCTAATAGTGGGAGCAGAGACTGTCTCTGACTCTTTTGCTGATTTCTGGGTCATACTGGATTGCCTAGTCCAGCCTTCAACTTGATATGCCATGTATTGTTGCTATCTATGGGAGGCCTGCCCTCCTCTGAAGAAAAATGAAGGAGAGGATGGGGTGGTGCATGAGGGAGGGAGGGACTGGGAGAAGAGGATGAAGGGGAAACAGCAGTCTGGTTGTGAAGAAAGATAGATAGATAGATAGATAGATAGATAGATAGATAGATAGATAGATAGATAGATAGATGATGGATGGATAGTGTGCAATTTATGCAAAATGGCAGTATATAGGTGTCATGTTTTTGCTTTATTTACAATACATCTTAGATTCACTTATTACCATAAAAACCCCACATTATTTTAATAAAATTTTCTGTACTATTCCATGACAAACCCTGATCTATTTAGTCAATCCCATGTTGATGATCACCCCCCTGTAATCCTCTGTTACTCCATGCAATGGTATAATATTTATGCTAGTGTCAGGTATATTATTCAAGTGAGAGTAAATGAAGAAAATTCCTTAAAGTAGAATTATTGAGAGAAAGAACAAATGTATTTAAAGTTAACAAAAATCCACAAAAAGATAAAACAATTTAGCATTTCATTTAACATAAACCAACCCAGTCTTGAACAAAATTTAAATATTTTCAATAACTTCATAGATGAATATTTATTTGTAATCAATCAAATGATATTTGAATTTTTATCTCAATGAGAGGGGGCGCATCTTTTATAAAAATTTGAAAAACATTTTTGCTTTTTAATATGTGATTTGTCTCTGCTTTTCACCAAATCTTGTTGTAGGTTGTTGGTCACTGTTTTCTTGCTTATTTGTAGATATTTCTTATGCTTTAGAAAAGAAGTCTGTGGTGTGGGAAATTTTCTCTGGATTTTCATTTGTCATTTGACTCAGCTTATAATGGATCCTCCAGCTATACATTAATCTTCTGAAGTATTTGATTAGACTGTAGTCTATGGTATGTAGGTTTTGTATTATATGTTGAAAAGCTTTTCTCACGCAGAGATTATCTTAAATAGTCTGGCTTTTTTCCTCGTAAAATACCTGATTCTGTTTTCTACAATTAAATAATTATTCTACTCTGCTATTTGAGGATAAGGCTATCTGTCAGTACCTTACATGAAAGACAACAGAACACAGTGATGAAAAGCAGAGTCCAGAATGAACTTGTTCTACACATCAATTGTGTGGTCTTTCTGAAGGTATTAACACGACTGCAGCAGTTAAGCGGAAACTGGCTTTCTGGAGGTTTAGAGGAGCTACAGTCCACACAGTATGCAGAGAAGTACTTAAACTGTAATGAACAGTCAATAAAACCCATACTATTTTCATAAGTTTTAGGGAGATAAAAGAGGATTGAGGAAGGATCTCGGGTAGCACACCACTGGCCTTGAACTCACTAAGGGAGGAAGAGCTGGAACTGCTGAATCTCCTGCCTCTACCATCTAAGTCCTCAGACTGAGGCATACACCATGGTGACTAGATATTAGAAGTCCTAATTAAGACTTAAATGGTAGGTTGGGGAGACAGCACTGAGAATCTTGTCCTTGCCCGGCCCTTGCTAAGCAAGCATGAGAGGAAAGTTTCAATCCCCAGAAACCTGTACAATAGCCAGGGAGGGGCGGGAGAGATGGTTCCACAGTTAAGAGCTGTTGCTTCCCTTCAGAGGATGGGAGTTCAGTTCCCAGTACCCACATCAGGTTCACAATTGCCTGTAACTCTAGCGCCAGGGAATTCAAGGTCTTCTTCAGACATCCAAAGGGCACTGGCACATGTACACATTCCAAAACACAGACACATAATTAAAATAAATCTTAAACCAGGCAAATTGTGCCTGTTTTAAGTCTTGAATAGAGGGAATCCCTAAATCAATCTAGATAGCTACGCTAGCTTGACTCAGTAAGCTTAGGGTTCATAAAGATCCTACCCCAATAAAGTGGAGAAACTGGCAGTCAACTTTGGACCTCCACATGTATGTGCTCACAACATACATGCACATTGTACATATATGACTTAGATGATGAAGTTCACAAAATACTTTTAATGGCCTTTCCAGATGTCTCGGCAAGAAGGCACATAAAGCCAAATATGAATGACTTAAATAACATGACATTTAAATGCCATTGTCCTCTGACATTCACCCTCAGGCTGAGAACGCTCCCTCACACAAATGAATTAACAAATTAGAAAATAAAATGTCTTTTATCATAGAGATGAAAATATAAATTTTCTTTGGCTGTTTTAACATGGTAAGTTATGCTGCGATTTCTTAATATTGGTATCCTTTCATGTCTACAATGAATCCCATCTGGCCACGTATTTACTCTTCAAGGTGCTAAATTTGTTTCATTAAGATTTTATTTAGTTTTCTATATACAATGAGTGAGATTTATCTGTGATATTCATTTTTGAAGTCTTGCATGCATAATAAATGAGACTTACCTAAATAACATGTATTTTTAAGGGTAGTTCTTTGTTCTCTGATCCTTCTATTAGATATCTTATTTCTTTTTGATAGTCCTTTTGCAAATTCAGTAATGATCTAGATAATTATTTGTTTTATGTCTGTTTCTCAAGGTAAACTATACAAAGACTCAAATTAAATATGTTTGTTTAACTGCTCTATCTGTGGATCTTAGTATAATGTTGAGCACAAAAAGTGCTCAATAAATACTAATTTACTGAATGAATATATTAATTAATAGTAACTGAAAAGAACAAATGCATCTTTGTACAGTGCTATTACTGACTCTGGATCTTTCTAACATAGTGAAAAGCCATGTCAATATCCTACAATTGCTTTAACTTTACTGATCTTGAGCAGGGGATTTTCAAACCTACAGTTGATTTATTCCTATTTTCTCTGGTCTTAAAACTACTTGAAGACTGCAAAATAAATGAACAAATTTAATTAATAAAAAATACCTGAAGGCTTAAGAAGCAGTGGGACAGCTTTACAGAGGACATTATTGTGTTGTCCCTGAAGCTGTAATTCTTATTTAAGTATGAATACTTGATTTATGAAGGAGGCAACTGAAAAATACAGTGTTGTCATTTGTTTTCAAAGACTATTTATATGTCCTTCTCAACATAGGAATGGACTCATATGGCACAAATTATGGCTGCTACCCCTCAGTAGGATGAAGTACTGTCCCTTAAAAGCACGCAGTAGGCAGATGCCACAGAGCATATGCTGAGACCGTCCTTCCTGGAACCACTGGAAAAGTTGGGGAAGTGCTCCTACTTTCCTCTTTCACTTTTACAGAAGAGCTAACATAACAGCATGGTTCAAAGCTGTTGCTGAGGACTCATGATATAACATGGGTAAAGTGTCTGATGGACAAGAGACAATGTGTCAGCTGGTATTATCAGTTTATGAGGAGGACTGAACTTAGAATACACAAGTGGGGAAAGGCCCTATCTTGTCCATGGGTAAAGTGGACATGCCACAGACTGTTACGCTCCCTTATAACGGGTACTCACTCTTTACTTCAACACCATTCCTCGTCTAAGTGAATTCTTACAAAGAATCCTCCTTTTAACAATTAAATAGAAAACGACGTTGTGCATAAAATTTCCATTTGCAATGCAAATTATATCTTAGTAACATGGTCCTGCTAGAAATGAAATATAGGTCAGAAACAATGAGAAAAAAATTCTTAGAAAAATCTTAAAAGGATTCTCGCCTGTGAGTAGCTGCCAATCCTTAGTGAACTTAGTGAACATTAGTGAACTTAGGGAACATTGCTTGGCTTGCAATGGATACTCTCAGGAGGGGGATAGAAGACAGAATCAGAGTCCAAACAGAGGAAGAGGAAAGTAAAACCCTCACTTAGACAGTGATTCCAAGCCTCAGCAGGTAGGAGGAACACGCCCTGATGAAGAGACCTACCTTTCTTAGTGATGGCCACAGGCTAACAAAGAAAACAGGAGGCCTCTCCATTCATTCATTCTCCATTCAACAAATATTCCCCATGTGCCTGTTTTGTGTCAGGAAACATTCTACACCTTGGTTAATAATAAAGATCTCAAGTAACAAACTCCTCCAAGAACATATCTAACTAAAGCCTAGCTAATATGGTTTAGGGTAAGAAATTTAAAACAGCCACAGATATTAGCTTCGACATTAGACTATTGGTTTTCGGGTTGGTTGAGGTGCAGTGGTCACACGTACCTGCGAGAGGCAAATAGGAATCGCCCCTCCTTTGAGATCCTCAAAGAATAAACTCTAACATAGCCTCCAAAACCTCTCAGAAGGTTCCTACAATAGCTGCGCGGGAGCCACTGAGAGGATTAAGTCAAAGAAGAAATCATAAGAAAAGGAGAAGATGCTTTCAATCAAATTAAAGACACTGCTATATATTCTTTTTTTTAAAATTCTTTTTTTTTTATTGAGAAAAGGAAAAAAAACAAGTTTCCACCTCCTCCCAGCCTCCCATTTCCCTCCCCCTCCTCCCACCCTTCCCCCCTCTTCCCACCCTTCTCCCCCTCCCCCACTCCTCTCCCCCTCCCTCTCCAGTCCATTGGGCAGTCAGGGTTCCCTGCCCTGTGGTAAGTCCTAGGTCCTCCCCCCTCCGTCCATATTTAGGAAGGTGAACATCCAAACTGGCTAGGCTCCCACAAAGCCAGCACATTACGTAGGATCAAAACCCCGTGCCATTGTCCTTAGCTTCTCATCAGTCCTCATTGTTCGCCATGTTCAGAGAGACCAGTTATATCCCATGCTTTTTCCTTCACAGTCCAGCTGGCCTTGGTGAGCTCCCAATAGATCAGCTCCACTGTCTCAATGGGTGGGTGCACCCCTCGTTCTTATCTGGGGGATATAGCTACAATGGTACTTAGAAGAAAATGTATTGTCTTGCACGGTTTATATTAAAAAACAAAAAATAAAGCAAAAATGTTAGAAAAACAAAAGATAGCACACACACATAATATAAGGAAGGCCCAAATAAGGAAAATGGCATTAATGAAATGAGGGGGATACAACAGGGAGAATTTTAAAAATACAAGTAGAGCATGAATATGTGTAAGACCCTGCACTTGATTTATAGCACCAGAAAAACAAAAGGCTAGAAATTTTTCCTTGAAGAAACTAATAAAATCGACAAATCTTCTCATCACGAGAAGATACAGATTTTTAAATATATAGTTATATAGATAGACAGAAAGAAAGAAAGATACTTTGCTCATTTCTCATCATTAATTTTTATTGAAGTATCTGGGCAGGGGCTGGAGGGGGCTGTGTAACAGAGTACCCTAGGAGGCCAGAGATATCAGATCCTTTGGGACTAAAGTAACAGACCACCTGATGTGGGTGCTGGGAATCAGCTGAAGTAACAGCCTACCCAATGTGGGTGCTGGGAATCAGCTGAAGTAACTAACAGCCTACCCAATGTGGGCGTTGAGAATCAAATTTGGGTTCTCTGCAAAAACGACACGTCTTTAACTGCTGAGCCATCTCACTGGTCTCTTTTTATTTTTAATTGATGTAATATTTGCACTTATTTACAGAGTACAGTTTGCGTGTGTGTGTTTGTGTGTGTGTGTGTGTGTGTGTGTGTGTGTGTGTGTGTGTGTAATTCAATGAGTAAATTAACCTATCACCTCAGGATAACTTTAGCTGATAAGAACTTTATACTTCAACATAAACATTTAAAGGCTTCTATAACATAGAAACTTACATTTTAAAAAGAAATTCAGTAGAGAATTAAGGGAAGCTGGATGAAGGATACATGGAAACTATACTAATACATAACTTTTTTCTAAGTCCAAAGCATTTCAAAATAGAAAGTTAAAAGAAAATATCCTCATTAATTTTAAATTGTTATTTTTTAAATTTTAGACTCAGTTTTGGAAACAAAACAAGAAAAGAAAAATTGATGTAGAACAAAGGCTAAAAAGAAAGCCAGTAACCTATCTGAATAATAAATTTCTTTGCAAGGGAGGGGCTAATTAAAAAAATACAAGACTGTTTTCTTTTACAGTTCATAAATGACTTAAGACATCCAAAAGACGAGTTCTAAAAATATTTTTTGTAATGACAACATCATTGGATCAGTTAAAGTGTGACTATGTTAAAGAACAGTTCTCATTTAAACCAGGGTACCTTATGAAATATTTATTTTTACAAAATCACTCTTCATTACCTTCTGGTCACACCTCAGGGTGTGAAAGAGGTTTTTGGATACTCTGTAAATGAAAGAAAAGCTATCTGAAGGCAATAATTTATCATGTTTTTCTCCACTTTCGAAGGTATGGGTCGTAGTTAATTTCAATTTCTTCTGTTATGGAAAAATCTGTATATTTTAATTTTGAGGGTTTTAAGAAATTTTTATTACTTTTTAATATAAATTTGCCTTTCTATGGGTAGAGAAAGAAAAAAAGATACCTAGTAACAGAGAAAAAGTGGACAGGCAGTGGACAGTCACTAGTGACAGCTCTTCCAAATCATACCTTTGTTAGTCTAATGCTGACTCTAACTAGACCAAACCAAAGATCCCCTGGCTAGTCACTAATATGTCACTAGTCAGCCATGCCACATGCCACATTTTATTGAGAACTTATAACCATTAGTTAAAATGCTTAGCTAGTCATTCACTGGATTACAAGTTGGAAGTCAATGAACCGCTATTTAAACACACAGAAATAACTGCCCAAATGGGCACCACTCCCAAGTCTCGAACGGAACAGAAACATTTTATTTCTTTATCTTCCAGATGAAGCAGTGTGGTTAGGATATAAATTCAAACCTTAAAATCAATGTCTGAAGTTCTCTTCCTTTTTGCCACTTAATTTTCCTGCCTTGCATATAAAACATATATAATAACATTGTTACCTTCCAGGAGACTTAAGGAAATTAATAATAGAGTTGTAAAACATTTTGCAAACACAAAATGTTACATAAGTACTTGCTTGTTCCTTGAATGTACTCATTATGCTGCCTTCTTTGAACTTAATATTTGCTTATAACTCTACATTTGAGACTTCCCCCAAGGAAGAAATTTCAGCTTTTTTTTTATGGCTTCACAGACTTTTCTTTATATAAGCGTAGTCCAGTTCAACAGGATGCAGAGCCAGGAAAACACATGAGGGCTGACCCAAGGCTGAGCGGTGGTCACTGACCTCTGAACCGAGGGCCATGCTTCATCCATCAAGGTGACATATTCACTCAGCATTTCCAGCCGGGAATTTCAACAGAAATGGAGTTGTTAACAGGGAGCTAAAAAGATGTAAAAGTTCTCCATAGAGTGCCATGGTTTCTGAACGCTCTGCTTCTAAACAAGACTGCATTTTCTCACTAACCAATGTGCAGACTCTTCAGAGGATAAAGATAATTTTTATATATGAATAACATTTAATCGTCTTGGGTCTTTGTTCTAATTTTATTCACTTTTTTGATGAATTGCCATCTGAAACTGTTGGGAAATTGAACACCTAATTTCATATTAACAATCACACACGCAATTAAGTGAGCTCCTATGTGGAATACCCTGCACAGTTCCTGATGTGTGAACCAACAAGAAACACAACTTGGCATACATGTGAGGTAAAAGTGGAGTAAGCTACTGAGAAGACGAGAAGGGAGAGGATTGCAGAGAGAGAAGGGAAGAGAAGAAGGCCAACAAAACCAAATTATTTAAGTATTCCGTAAGAGAAACCATTATTTTCTACGGTGTCTTAAAAACAAATGCAAAAAGGAATTTAAAAAGCAGAAATGACTGGGTTGTGTGGCGCACCTTTAATCCCAGCACGCAGGAGGCAGAGGCAGGCAGAGCTCTGCACATTCAGGGCTAGCCTGGTCTACAGAGAGAGTTCCAGAACAGCCAGGTTAAAACCCTGTCTTAACATCCACTCCCCCAAAAAATAAGAAAAGAAAAAAAGCAGTAACACACATAAAATAAAATAATAATTCTGTCAGATCATTTGCTGTTTTAATTATTGAAAACTTAACAAATATGTGTTTCTGCTTCTATATTGGACATATAACTGTGAAACACGAACTGAGAAATATTTAGCCTGTATTTGAAAAGGACAAACCCATAGAAAGGATAAAGCTGACAAAACAGATGTCCTTGCTGTGATGTTACTATGCTGATGTAGTAGAAAACAAATCACAAGCACTATCAAGGGTAACTGCATAAATTCTAGAAAGTGTTGCGTGTATCCCTCAAAAGCGCCATTTTGAGGACTATCATAGACTTTCAGGATGGCTCCGGAGGAAGGTACCTGCTGCTAAGCCTAACTATCTGTTAATGTTCCAAGATTCACATGGTGGAAGGAGAGAAGTGACTTGGGCTTGTTGTTCTCTGACCGCCACATGATCACTATGGCATACACACACATATACCAAAAATAATAATAAATGAATAACTATCATATAAATACAGCAGATTTAAAAAGCTGCCATTCAATTGTACTACATAGATTGTAAGGAATAGGTTTTATTCTATGGCCTAGACACTATGTAGTTTATACAAATGAGTCAGATGAGTGTTTTGCCTGCATGTATGTAAGTGTACTGCATGAATGCCTTGAGATCCCCTGGAACTGGACTTAAGGGCACTTGGTGGTATGGGTGCTGGGAACTAAACCTAGATCCTCTGAAAGAAAGGCGTGTGTTTTTAACCATTAATCAGCCCCACAAATTGTTTCTAATAATGCAATCTGGAACAATTTAAATTACATAAGAAAAAACACACCAACTCTGTCTTAAGAGTTTCAGATGTGGGGCTGGAGAGATGGCTCAGAGGATAAGAGCACTGGCTACTTTTCCAGAGGTCCTGAGTTCAATTCCCAGCAACCATATGGTGGCTCACAACCATCTGTAATGAGATCTGTCACCCTCTTCTGGCGTGCAGGCATACATGCAGGCAGAATGTTGTATACAAAATAAATAAATAAATAAATAAATAAATAAATAAATAAATAAACCTTTAAAAAAAAGAGTTTCAGATGTTATACACATGCGCAGGTACAAAGCAAATGTGTAGTACCTGTGTCAGATCCACCACCTCAGGAGTAGATGGTCATCGCTACTATTTATTACAGATATTTCAGGTAAAATAATAAAACAAGCAGGTGCCATAACTCTCAGTAATTGGGGAGAAAGAGTATATATATACCCAATATGGGAAAGAAAAAAACCTGCCAGATCAAATCTTTGTTGGCCCTTCATTGTGAGGCTGTAGATAAGAATTTAAATTCATTATTCATTAGATTTGTTCTGTAGAGAAAGTCTAATGCAGTATATGTGGGAAACCTTTTGTTACAACACCAAGCATTTAACAACAACATTTGATTAAGACTGGAGAGGGGGACTGGAGAGATGACGCAGTGGTTAAGAGCACTCGCTGCTCTTGCAGAGGACCTAAGCTAGAATCCCAGCACCTAGACTGGGTGGCTCCCAAACACCTGTACCTACAGCTCTCTGAGACCCAACAGACTCTTCTGTACTCAGTGGGTACCTGTACTTGAAGAAACATGCCCCACACAAACACACACACACTAAATCTTTTTAAAAATGTAAACAAGAAAACTGATATTATACCCTCTGAACATATATCCTATATTCTTAACAGTTTTTTTAAAAAATATTTATTTATTTATTATGTATACAATATTCTGTCTGTGTGTGTGCCTGCAGGCCAGAAGAGGGCACCAGACCTCATTACAGATGGTTGTGAGCCATCATGTGCTTGCTGGGAATTGAACTCAGGACCTTTGGAAGAGCAGGTAATGCTCTTAACCTCTGAGCCATCTCTCCAGCCCCCTATTCTTAACACTTTTAACTGAAGTCTCACCCTCCAAGTTCTAACTGCACTAGTTTGAGAGCATCTATGATGTACTGCCTGGTGTGACCAAAGACTATGGCCTGAAGTGGGGTACTGCCGCCACCCTTGCTTCTGAATTCTCCTCAAATGAAACCAGCTGAGACACAACTGCAACCTAGCTGCTGGCTTGATTTCCTATGGCTGAACCAAAAACAATCACCCTCACTTAAGCACATAAGAATTAAACCCAATTTACTACAAAAAGGTTCATCATGTTAAAATGTGCCAATAATTCAGAAAGACTGTGACTGAAGAAATCCATCTAAGGTTATCATAACTCCTGCATACATTTTGTCATCTCACACTGAAGGGCTGCTTATACTAAGATGAGTGGAGAGCAAAGGAAATACTGACAGTGACATTCAGAAAAGCACCCCCCCACACACACACACACACCACCCAGATCATTGGCTTCTCAAGCACAGGGGCCAGAGCTTATCAGTTTCTGACACTGGTCCTAGCACAGCATCTTGCACATGAGAAGTGCTAAATAAAAATGTTCTGAATGATAAAGGAGATACAGTAAGTGACAAAAACAGCTCTCTAGGCGATGATGGGGCAAGGTGAACTGAACTCTGCCATGCAGAGAAATCAATAGAATTGATTTTTCCACTATAGACCTTTCTACTGTCTTAGGCACTGTTAAGAGACACAATGACCACAGCAACTCTTATAAAAGAGAGCATTTCACTGGGGCTGGCTTATAGTTCAGAGGCTTAGTCCATTTTCATTATGGTGGGAAGCAAGGCAATGTGCAAGTAGACATGGTGCTGGAGAGGTAGTTGAGAGTACTACATCCAGATCCACACAAAGGAGGAAGAGAGAGAAAGCCACTGGGCCTCGCTCAAAGCCCAGCCTCCACTGACAAACTTCCTCCAACAAGGCCACACCTCCTAATCCATCCCAAGAGGTGCCACTCCTGATGACTAGGCATTCAAACATATGAGCCTATGGGGGCCATTCTTAGTCAAACCACTACACACGGAATGGGCGCTTTAGGATACCCTGATTACTAGGAAGAATACTGGGAGTCAATTGTGGCCTTGAACTTGGGAGGGAAAGGGAAAGATGCCCATGGAAGTTAGCAGAAGCAGTCCAGAACTAAGAAGCAAACATTCACACCAACATGCTTACTGGTAAATCCACAGCTTACTTCCAGTCAATGTCTCTGCTTTGGAAGACATCTTTCTAATGATAGGAAAACCTCCAGGCACCTCTGACCCAGTGCCCACCCTGTCACTCTGTGGGGGTGAGACTCACCTGGTGAGCACAGGGGTGGAGTCACAACCACCATGTTGCCTTTGACTCCCTTGCTCGCTTATATAGTGCAGTCACAGCGGAGAGGTGGGAAATGGTAAAGATACATTTACTTCGCTAGCCCTGTCTCCTGGGGGAAGGAAAGCCTGGGTCTAGACAGGGTAAGGCCTGCTGAAACTTTTTTTTTCTCTTGTTCTCATTTCTAAATATGGCTTTATAAATGGGAAACTGAAGGATCCTGGGAGGTTCCTGTGGCTCATTCTGAATGCACCCCTTCTTGGTGCCATTGGCCAGTTAGCTAGAAACCAGGGTCAGATACTGTAACAGGAGCTCTAAACGGGCACCCTATGACCGTGTGACTTCCAATCTCAGTCCAAAGAGGGACTGTGGGTTTAATTCTAAATTAAAAAATAATAACACTAAGATGCTGAGAGAAAAGCAAGCAAGACCTCCAAGGAAGGCAGCTGAGACTGGGTTCAAAGGATTTACTGAAGACTAAATGGAGTTGAAAACAGAAAGATGCAACATAAGGAGAGGCTTCAGAGATAAAAGCCGCGTGAGTGAAACACTATCCTAGGATTCCTAACTCTGGATGCTAACCGAATTTCCTGAGTGAATGGGTTATGCTTCAATAATAAAACCCGAAATGGCTTCTCTAAAATGTCTTTAAAGGCAGGGCCATGTATAATCCATAGGTCTGCTGGAGGACCTGACAGAGTTCGTGTGATGAATCAACCACTATACAAGTGGGGTTAAAGGATCTAGGTGAGGCTTTTAGTGTAGACGGTTTAACAGATACGTATGCAATGGGCAGCAAGACCGCAGGAGCAGGGGGCGCATCACACAGTACCTGGAAGCACAAAGAACAGACATAAAACAAAGGCTTGGTGATGCGACATTCCTCACCACTGACAACCATCTGCTTTGAGTCTGTACTGGGATATAATTGTTCCCTTCTTGTTGGCAGCGGTTTCAGGAGACCTGGATGGCACCTCTGGCAAGCTGCCCAAGGTGGGCATGGATGGCAAGAACAGAGAAGTACTGGGTAAAGGAAATGGTTTGGTAAACATATGTGAGTTTTCAGTTTAACCAAAATCAAAGCACTTAGGACACTGTAATAGGTTGGGCTGTATTTACTTCTCAGAAAAGTAAGAGCTGCCACACACTTGACATGTGAAAAGAAGCCCTGAAAGCAGACACCTACCCACCAAGAACAAATAATAATTTGAGATGAAGGGGCTAAAATGACATAACACTGGAATCACACAAGAGTTTGAGTATGTAAATGTGCTTGCTTTTTCTACGACTGATATCCTGTTTCTGAAAATGTATTCCTAGACAATTCTCCTTTAACAAGACCCCACCAGTTCCTGACAGCTCTTTCCCAAACAGCTGGCTTTCATTGAATTTCACTTAGTGTGCAAGCAGTTTCGAGTTCCATGCCTGAGCACACTGTGAAGAATTCATTTTCTCTAGTTTCCTGGTGATGATGAAAGAATTTAACAATTAAAAAGAAAAAAGTTGAACTTTGGCCTAAAATTTGGCTATCCTGCCAAAATAGTAAGTTAGGCAAGTGGTGGTGCCAAGGTTGTCTGGTTCACCACCATCATTGCCGCCACCATCATGCTGCTGCTGCCACTGCCACCGTAGCCACGGCCACCAACACTACCATCACTGCCACCATCACACCAAAGGAGCCTGAGCAAACCCTTTCATTCAGTTATCTTACTTGCCTTTTGTAAACCTTGTGGGGGGGGAAAAACCACATTTTCAATAAATGAATTTGACCCAGACCTTGGTAACTTGAAAAATGAACTTCCCTACGATAGGGGTGGGGACAATCACAGAATTTACAACTTAAAAAATGGAACTAATCAGATGATAGAATTAAACAAATATGATCCTAGACTATATAGGAAGATAACAAGGCAGGCTTTGGTAAAGGAACTGGCTTCTTGAAAGAGAAACAAAATACTGTGTAATTGTTAGATCGAAGATATTCTTCATGTCTAAACATCAACATTATTTCTTGGATGCTTATACTCCAGATACTATTCAAAGTTCTTTGAGTATTTTAACCAGTAGAGAAATCATTATACAACAGAGTTGTCTAGAGTAAGGAACGTGCTGAAAGAGTCTGGCTCAATTCTTATGCTCAATAAATACTAATTATTACTATTTCCATTATGGTCATGAGAAAAAATTCCCAATAACAAAACTCAGGATCCAAATACGCAAAAGCAGCCTTGAGATGGACCTGACAGTCTCTGTTCATCCCTTTACCAACATAGAAACAGTTAGAAAAGACCAGGGACTAAGGTGACACTCCAGTTTCTTTCCATAATTAACCACCCTGTGGCTTGCTGCTTCCCATCGCTCTGATGCTCACTGTACAATTTTGAGTTTTGGGTGGCACAGGGTATCGTAAAGAACAGAGCTCTTACAGTGCCTCTTACAGACAGACTCGTCCCTATCTTAAATTTCTACCCTCCACAGAATATTTAAATTTACTTTCACTGAACTTGAATAATTTCTGAGTAACTCCTCAATATGATAGCCCCTTGGATGGCAGATTTGGTTAGGAACTTGGGTGGAATTAGGGTTAGAGTTCCCAAGTTCTAATAGTATATTGCTCTTACCAGGTAATAGAATCTAGAATTCTCATGCTTTTCCCCTTCCCTTTATTCTTCTGTTTTGTTTTCCCCCAGAGCTCACTATATAACCCAGGCTACCCTCAAAGTTGTCATAGCCCTGCCTCAGCCTGGGGGATTAAGAGCTTGTAGGTACATAACACCATGTCAGCCTCTATGACCTTCTTATGCTCAACTCAAGCACAACTTTTAAAGTTAAATAACATACACCTGAAAGGCAAATATGGAATAGTTTTGGTTATTGAAACAGAATCTTACTATATAACCCTGATGACTTGGAACTCATTATATAGACCTCAAAATTGTGGCAATCCTCCTGCTTCTGTCTGCTAAGTGCTGGGATTACAGACTTGTACCATCATGCCTTCTTGAACAGAGTCTTGTACAAGAGTGAAATATTTAGCACAAAGTATAAGGAAACGACTTGCTTCATACTGAGGGTACACATACTTAATTTCTACCTGATAAAATAGGGAACCACAAATGAGAACACTGAATTAACCTTGTCAGAGGAAATCAATGCAGGAATTTTATGCCACAATTTCTCTAGTATGAAAAATAGTAAGTGAAATGAGTTAGCTTTTGAAGAGAATGTTTTTTGAATTACTGACTATTATTATCTTAGGATGTTTTCAAATGAAACACTCTGCTAGGAAGAAAACGGTGATAGCTCATGACTCTGCCGAAAAGAAAGATGGTGCAACAAACACTTTCCAACTCAACCCCACATCATCTTTCAGAAACTCAAGTGAAGGAATAGCCATGATACTGCCGATTAGAAGCTGACTAATCTAGTCTGGTTTAGGTAAAACAGATTACCTATTCATCTAGATTCAAAACTGGTTTGAATAATAAACCAATCTTAAATATGCCATCTCCACATAGAACCACTGGAATCAACAATTAAAAGGCAAGTCAAGAACTAAGGGAGCTAAATTGGAGGATTCTATTGATACAGTTTGGAAGAAAGACTAACCATGAAGAGGGAACATTGGGCAAAGCAAAATAGCTGATTAAAATCAGCAATTTAAATGTGGCTACAAACTGAAGCTGTGGTGTGGAACTCTTCCCAAATATGCCAACAATTTAGCAGGCACTGTTTACAGGGATGTTCAACATTCAATTGACAAGAATCTAAAATGCAGCCTACTTTAATATGGAGTACCAGAAATGAAGGTGGTGTGCCAATACCTTGTGTTATCAAGTACTTCTACTCACTCTCTCCCCTCCCACCCCACATCTTCATCACTGGTGAGGATGCCCAGGCCAAACACCACATCCAGAACCATGGCTCCTTGCTGTCTACAAACCAGGCCCCAAATAACTGGTTTCTTTATCCAATCACTCTCAATAAGAAGGCATTACAGAAGAGAATTCCCAGCCACACCCCTGGGAACATGTAGTGGGAATGCCAATGGAAAAGAGCTGTCTTCAGTTGAGATTTCATCTTCTGTCTTCTGAATTCCTTATTCCCCTCAGAAAATGTTGCTTCCTGCTCTATAATGCTTTGGGTAGGATACTTGTACTTCTCTCTAGCACTGTGCCATAGCCCTTGAAAAATAAAACCTAGTTGAATAGCAGCATGTTTAAAAATAGAAAGGCAATGTATAAATTCATATCATAAACTGGGCTCACAGCCACATTATAAAAGTCATAGTCTACCTGTCTGCGTTCTATCAAACCGTGAATCATTTCTACACTGACCTCCAGAATGCTTGTGCTTTAGCCAGGGAATATTTCCAGTGTGTGGTCATCAAGTGTCATGAATAACAGAAAATGTAGGAAAAAAGTTTCTTTTTTTATTATTGTTTTTATTGAGCTATGTATTTTTCTCCACCCCTCTTCCTTCACTCCCATTTCATTCCTACCTTCTCCCACGATTCTCCATGCTCCCAATTTACTCTGGAGATCTTGTCTTTTTCTACTCCCCATGTAGATTAGATCCATGTATGTCTCTCTTAGGGTCCCCTTTTGTTGTCTGGGTTCTTTAGGGATTGTGAATTGTAGGTTGGATTTTCTTTGCTTTATATCTAAAGCCACTTATGAGTAAGTACATGTGATATTTGTCTTTCTGGGTCTGAGTTATCGCACTCAATATGTTTTCATCCATTTGCCCGAAAATTTCAAGATGTCATTACCCCCCCCCCCACTGTGTAGTACTCCATTGTGTAAATGTACCACATTTTTTAATTATTATTATTTATTTATTAAAGACTTCTGCCTCCTCCCTGCCACCGCCTCCCAATTCCCTCCCCCTCCCCCAATCAACTCCCCCTCCCTCAACAGCCCGAAGAGCAGTCAAGGTTCCCTGCCCTGTGGGAAGGCGATGAAAGGTGACAGAGACAGAGACCCACATTGGAGCACCGGACAGAAATCTCAAGGTCCAAATCAGGAGCAGAAGGAGAGAGAGCACAAGCAAGGAACTCAGGACCGCGAGGGGTGCACCCACACACTGAGACAATGGGGATGTTCTATCGGGAACTCACCAAGGCCAGCTGGACTGGGTCTGAAAAAGCATGGGATAAAACCAGACTCGCTGAACATAGCAGACAATGAGGACGGCTGAAAAGTCAAGAACAATGGCACTGGATTTTGATCCTACTGCACGTACTGGCTTTGTGGGAGCCTAGGCTGTTTGGATGCTCACCTTACTAGACCTGGAAGGAGGTGGGATGTACCACATTTTTCTTATCCATTCTTCGGTTGAGGGGCTTTTAGGTTGTTTCCAGGTTCTGGCTATGACAAATAATGCTGCTATGAACATAGTTGAGCACATATCCTTGTGGTACGATTGAGCATCCTTTGGATATATACCCAAAACTGGTATTGCTGGGTCTTGAGGTAGGTTGTTTCCTAATTTTCTGAGAAATCACCATACTGATTTCCAAAGTGGCTGTACCAGTTTGTACTCCCACCAGCAATAAAGATGTGTTTCCTTTACCCCACATCCTCTCCAGCATAATCTGTCATCAGTGTTTTTGATCTTGGCCATTCTTATAGGTGTAAGACGGAATCCCATAGTTGTTTTGATTTGCATTTTTCTCTAATGGCTAAAGATGTTGAGCATTTCCTTAAGTGTCTTTCAGCCATTTTAGATTTCTCTGTTTAGGTCTGTAAACCATTTTTTTAATAGATTATTTGTTCTTTTGATGACCAATTTCTTAAGTTCTTTGTATATTTTGAAGATCAACCTTCTGTCTGATATGGGGTTGGTGAAGATCTTTTCCCATTCTGTAGGCTGCCGTTTTGTTTTGTTGACCATGTCCTTTGCTTTACAGAAGTGTCTCAGTTCAGGAGTTCCCATTTATTAATTGTTGTTCTCAGTGTCTATGCTGCTGGGGCTATATTTAGGAAGTGGTCTCCTGTGCCAACACGTTCAAGGCATACCTCTCATTTTATTATTATTGTCTGACTCTAGAAGAGTGATCAGAGAACCTAAGAGCTAAGAATAACATTAGAGACCATTTACAGGCTCTTGTTATGAAACTCTGGTAACGAGGCATATCGAGCAGAGGTAGGCACTCCTAGCACTATCCTAATACCACTGAGGCCCTAGCACTTTGTTCTTTGTATGAATTCAAAGATATTGCTGTTTGTTAATAGGATCCAGGATATTTTTCTCAATGGGAGCTATTAAACTGAAGAACTGGTAAACTGTTAGACTTTCTTCCATTGTTTAATGTTTCTGCTTGTAGCATGAGGCAGGAGGGAGTAATCTAGTTTCTTCCAAAACAACAGTTATGCCTCCTGGGCAAATCTGACAGATATATTCACACCTGTATTCTTAAGATAATACACAAAAATCAGACATAAACCTTATGAATTTAGCTAATTCCTGGGCATGCACAGTAAAATCATGGATTTAATTTTCTTAGTTCAGTACCTTAAGAATTCAGAGTGCTCACAAGCCCCAACCTGCCTATCTGTGTGATACAAGAACAGCAGGGTCTCATTAAGAAGAGCAAGAAAGAAAGTTCTCAGATTTTCCGGAGTGAATGAACTCTATGATGGATCTCTTGTAACCCACTTACAAGAATCCCATGGGCCAGATTTCACCCTGTCGGTATGTGAGAGGAGACAAGATGTCCATGGCGTCTAGAGATGACCCTGCCCCCCATCGCTGAATCTGTTGAGGCGCCTTTGTACTGACAAGGGGCTCAGAGCTCATGGCAGAACATGCAGTGTAGCGGCAGCTGGACAACAGCACTGCTGAGGATGACCTTCCAAGTGCGGCTTCTCAGTTCGCCTGCTTTCTGCATCAGACGGACACGGTCTTATTTACAGAGTGGCGGTGTTCCCAAGTCTATAGAACAGACTTGTTCAAAGAGCTACTATTCCTTTTTTGAGTTCTTTCAAGACAAGCATAAATGCAGCTCAAAGCAGAGCCTGGAGAGGTTCTATAGAAGCCAGAGTTGTCATTCCCCAACCCATGTTACATAATCATCTGCTGATTCTTTAAATCTTTCAAAGTCATACAAAAATTAAAAACCGCTACCCCTTAAGCTTGCCTGGCATGATGCACTGAAACTTCTGTAGACTGTTAGCAGTAAAAATGCCAAATAAAAATCTCCCAGATATAACTCTCCCTCTGTGTACGTTATTTCCTTGGGTTTCTGGGAACCATCTCCAAGATAAACAGTACAGATGTCTCACCAAAGGAGGTTACTTTGACCCTTTACAAAACTGACCAAGTGAACTCGGTTCCCTAACATGAACACAGACGGAGGGACCCAAAACCACAATGCAAATCCTGACAAATGCCACCTAGTATTTCTAAGAAAAAACAAAATATACCAAACCTGTGAAACTCCCCATAATTTTACAGCACTGATTATTTTGTCCATATATAATGATGATCCTAATACTTTTTTTTGGTCTGTGGTGTTTGTTTATTCATACGTTTGTGTGTAGGTCCATATGTATCCACCTGCTTCTGAGGCTATCATATAATAAGAGTTTCTTCCTTAATGATGTTGCCCATTATTTTTGATTTTCTTTCTTTAGGTCCACTTATTTACTTTGAGTGTGTATAGGTGCTTTTGCCACTGTGCTCATGTGGAAGTCAGAGGACAATTTGCAGGGAAAAGTTCTCTCCTTCTACCATGTGGTACTCAGGTATCAGGCTTGGCAACAAATGGTTTTACCCACTGAGGCATGTCACCAGCTCATTCATCTTTTTATCTTTCTTTCTTTCTTACTTTTTTTTTTGAGACAGGCTCTTTTCATTGACTTAGGACTTACCAATAGGACTATGCTACCCAGCCTCAAGGATCCACCTGTCTCTGCCTCCCAGCAAGAGGATTACATACTGCTACTCTTTGCTCAGTAGTGAGTGTGTTTGTTATGAAGGTAGGATGGAAGGTGGGATTGAACTCAGGTCCTTAACACACTTACATGACAAGCTCTTCAATGATGGAGTCAATCTCCTTACACCCTTTAAATTTAATCTTTCAAAATTTATTTAGTTTTACTTTATGTGCATTGGTATATTTGCCTGCATGTATGTTGGATCTTAGAGTTACAGACAGTTGTGAGCTGCCATGTGGGTGCTGGGAATTGAACCCTGGTCCTCTGGAAGAGCAAAGTTGGTGCTCTTAACCTCTGATCCATGTCTCCAGCCCCTTAGTTTTTAAAGACTGATCCCTATCTGAATTGATCTGTATGAGTCAATCAATAATATTGATAATAATAAGCCTCCTCTCCCTTGTCCTTTCCTTCTCTCTGTACTCACATTTAGAATTGACTTTGTATACTGGGAAAAAGAGGGAGAAATGAGTCTCGGGGTGGGGCCAGATAGAAAGCACTGTCCCAGCAAGCCACCCTGTCTTGAGAGGAACAAGAGCAGAGTAGCTCAGTAAGAGGTCCCTAATCTAACCCTTCTGGCTTTGGTCTTCACCTTTGGCTGCCTGACTTGGGGCTACTGGGTTTGCTTTTTTATCATTTTACTCTCCACATCAGGGACAAACCCCACAACAAATTAGAACTCCATGTGATGACTTATTTCCTAGTTACTTATACAAGATGTGATGGAAAAAGGCTGAAACTATTCTGATGACTCATGAGGTTTTGAACTATAAGGGAATTTATTTCATTCTTTTATTAATTTAGTCTCTCTAAGTCATTAAAGCAAACTGCTGCAGTTTCCTTCACTGCACATAATATTGAACTCTCGGCAGTTCAAATGCCACACATTGGTATAGAAAAAGCAGTATGGGATCAGACAGTGGGTGGCATCCCTGAATGCCTATGCACAGGTGCAAAGCTCATCCCCAAGCCATTAACTCTTCCTAGTACATCAGTTTACCCTCAACAAGGAGGAAATGACCAGCACAGAGGGAGAGAACTCCAAAACTTCACAAGTCTATGACAATAATGAATTATTTTTAGCCAGCTAACCATCTCTTAACCCCTCTGAATTGCCTTTATTCATTAAATAAAATTAAGCATAAAGCTTTTCCGAGGCACAACATTAGGATGAGAAACTAGGATCCACACCCAGGAAACAAGAGGGTAACTTACTGAGCTCTAGAGAAGGCCCATACTAAAAGTACAAACTCTACCTTAAAAAAATCTATAGACTTCCCAAGATTAAACATTTGTGCCATGAGCCAGAATTTTCCTATGTGATATACTATGAAATCTATAAGCAAGTAAATATCAGTTGTGGCTTATAAAACAGGACACTTTTGTTGTCTGTTCTATTTTTAAGGCAGCGGCTTCCTATGTATCTCTGGCTGGCTAACTTAATATGTAGCACAGGCTGGCCATAAGCTCCAGGCAATCCTTCTGCCTCAGTCTTCCAAATTTTGGTATTACAGCTATGAGATGGTTCGTAAGCTTCATTTCATAACAAAGGCCTCTACATTTGATAATGTTTCCCTTTATAATAAGGACACTGGAGTCTATCTTCTTCCTTGCCAAGAAAACTCACACATGTTTACATGGGCAAACTATTCCAAGCATAAGTAGAATCATAAGACAAGCGTCTGATCAGGAAGAAAGTCAGAAAACTTCCCTCTCCTTTGAAATGTTAACTCCTGGCCTGGCCCTCCCTCTCATCCCACACTCCGCTCATAAAACAGTGTTTATTTATCTTTGATTCTCCTTGGGGTGCCTGGAGAAGCCTGTGGGGTGAGCTGCCTTCTTCCAGATTTAATTGGTTCCCCTCAGTTGTCTGGCAGCTCTAAACTTAGAAACCAAACCCTTTCTGCTCAAATGGTCGTTCTCAATGCCAGAGCAGGGTAACCTCACGTGAATCTCATCTAAATGGAACAATAAAGTATTGGGTTCCGTCATATCATAATGGCTCCAGTGTTACTGGTTGGGTCGTCACTCCACTTGTCATCTGCCATGAAAGGACAGCAGATTTGCAAATCTGCACAGGTCTCTTGATCTTTCTCTCTCATTCTCCTCCTCTTTTCTGCCCCCTTTTCCTCTCCTTCCTCTTCTCTCCTCATGCCTATAGCTCTTATCCTTCAGGAGCATGAGGACTTATTAAAGATGAATTTACAACTTACCTAGAAGGGTGCCCTTCTGGCTATTGAGAAACTGCTATGAAGTATATTTACTACAGTAAAAAGATGATGGGACAAATAGAATCTCAAACTATGATTGTGTGTATGTATTTCTACTATTGAAAACAAAGGGTCATAGGCTGGATCTCTCTCTCTCTCTCTCTCTCTCTCAACACACACATACACAAATGCTAGAGAGTTTCCTTTTTAAAAGATGTATTTATCTTATTTCTGTGCGTGTGTATTTGTAAACTCATGTGTGCAGGTGCCCACAGAAGCCAGAGAATGTTAGATCCTCCGGGATTATAGGTACAGGCAACTATGAGCAGCCAATAGTATCTCTACCTACTTATGACGAGGGAATTTTATATGTCTCTACAGCCTGGGTCAAACCCCAGGCACTGAAAACATAACACACTTCCACACATCCTTAAGAACAATGATTAAATACAGGTAGAGTGAGGGTTTGTAGCCTGAAGCTGTATCCTTCATACCAGGGCATCAGGTTGAACCAGCAGGAAAGAGTACGAAGTGATAAGCTGCTGGGGAGAACTAAGGGACTTTCCCATGTTGGGTTTTCCAACTTCAAAAACATCAAGCAATTAAAGAAACAAAGGGTTTGAATCATAGTATATACTGTGGAAAAAGAACAGATGGCATAGTTAAACAATAAACAATGCTGATGTTGAACAGTCTAGTCCACTGCTGTCTCCAGAGCCCTTAGCACAGTGTCTGCTACATAACAATCGTATAGGAATGCTTTGCTCTCTGACCAGAACTTTCCCTCCCCAACACTACCATGAGCATGGCTCCTCACTTCACTCAGGCTTCTGCTGCAGGGTCTCCTCTTTAGAGCTGCTTTGATACCCATATGTGTGCGCACGCATGCGCCCACGCACATAAACACACTTTAAAATTTCCTTTGTAAAAGATGTATTTATTTTTATTTCTGTGCATGTGGAAGCCAGAGAGTGTCCGATCCTTCAGGACTATAGGTACAGGCGGCTGTGAGCTGCCGCACTGGAAAAAGGTAATGGCAGACATGGAAAAGTTCCTGTGAACATCTTCAGAAAATTGCTTCACTCAACTGCCAACTGAGATGAAACTAGCACACAGGTTATACCATGAAAGACCTAATTAACGACGCCCCCATTCAGCAGGAAGCAGTTCGGAGAGAAAAAACTGCGCTCATATTCCCAAATATGGTTTATAAACGTTCTTTAACAATTAAAGGGGGATATGATATAGATATGAATAATTTGTATTAGTATAGATTTTGCTTTATTGACAGAGATTTAAGGTCAATTTTGTTATATGTATATGCATATTTCTGCTATTGATTAATTGTGATTATGTAGTTCACTTAAAATGTAAGCTTGTTAATAGATAATCATAATAGTCAAGTGTGTAGTCATGTTAGTTAAGATTTTCTAGATGTGCATAGATATATCTTAGATAGGCATTCTTCATATCTTTCAAAGATTATAGAATATGGCATTTTAAATGTTTTAATAACTTAAGACTTTTCATGACAATGAGACACTCTGCTCCTGGCAGCACCAATCTACTTCAAGAAGAAGATTGGCATCAAAGAGGATCCTTATGGAGTTTGATAGCCATTTGGGCAAGAAACTGCTCTTGCCTGGACTATTGCATAAACTGGACACAGAGAACCTGCAGAGAGAGGACTACTGAACTTGCCTAAAGGTGAGATGATCTTTCGGGGTTCCTGATTCATCAAAGAGTCTGCAAGACATTCTTCAAGACAAGCAGATAGTGACTGCCTTTGAAATGTCCTGCTTCATGGAAATGTCTCTGGATACCATGGGCCTGTAGGCTGAATATGAATGCCCCAACGGTACAGAGGAACTTTGGGTGACTGTCCAGGCAGCAAAATGTCTCTGTCATTTCTAGAGTTTTGGATTTCTTGTTTACTTAGGTAATATTATATTCTTCTGGAGTCTTTGATAAACTTGAAGAATGGTTAGTTATAGTTTTCCATTATTATGATAAAAAATATGGTAGATATAAATATTGTAACTGTAATTCTTGCTTAATAACTGTTTTGTTATATGTAATTTTGCTATGTTAAAGTTAAAGCCTTACTTTTTTTGTTTAAACAGCAAAAGGGGAAGTGATGGAGGAAGGTCATTGGTTAATTAAATAAAGAAGCTGCTTGCCCTGATAGGTTAAAACATAGGTGGGTGGAGTAAACAGAGCAGAATGTTGGGAGGAAGAGGAAGTGAGGTAAGACGCCTCAGACGGAGACACCTTGCTCCTGGCTCCCAGGCAGACGCCTCGGAGAGACACGATGCTCCACTCTTGTGGGCAGAGGCAAGAGCTCTGCTCTCTGAGGCACATGCGATGATGCTCCGACCCAGGATGGACGTAGGCTAGAATCTTCCCGGTAAGCGCACCTTGGGGTGCTGCACACAGATGATTAGAAATGGGCTAAATTAATATGTGAGAATTAGCCTAGAAGAGAATGGGCCAAGCAGTGTTTAAATGAATACAATTTGTGTGTTGAAGAGCAATCAGACTTGATCGGGGGAGGGGGAGGGAAATGGGAGACGGTGGCGGGGAGGAGGCAGAAATCCTTAATAAATAAATAAATTAAAAAAAATAAAACCAAACATGGAAGAAAAAAAAACAAAAAAAAACCCAATTTGTGTGTTGTTATTTCGGGGCATAAGCTAGCAAGCGGCTGGGGTGCTGGGGACGCAGCCCCACAGCTCCTTATTACTACAGTGTAGTATAATATACTATGTGGCCCCCTCAAGAAAAATAAATCACGAAAACAGTAATTTTCACTCAACTGTCCTATAGAATTCATGATTGAAGACCAATGATTTAAGTGCTCTCCCCACCCCATCACCAAAACCAAAAAGAAAAAAAAAAGGAAGGAAGAAGAAGTGAGGAGGGAAGATGGGAGAGAGGGATGGATTTCCACAAAAAGTAAAAGTGGCCGAGTCCAGGTATGTGGCCTTATAATTTTATAACCTGGCCTAAAACTAAACTGCAGACAATTTAAAGACACAGATGAAGAATAATACCATTTGTCAGGAGCTGGTTTCTTAGCAACTGAACAGCAGAGGTTCAACATTCATTAAGGGATCTTAAATAGAGATTGTCTTCTTTCCCTATCCCTCCCTCTTTTTCTCTCTTCTGTTCCTACTTTCTTTATAAACACAGTCTTACTATGTAGACCAGGCTGCCCCTGAACTCATAGGGCTCTGCTTGCCTCTGCCTGCTGAGTGCTAGGATTAAAGGCATGTACTACCATGCCCAGATAAATACACATTTCTATAATGTAACTTAAATGTGCCCACATCCTTCAGATATCCTTTTAAAAATTAAGAACACCATATTATAAATATGAATTTCTGGATATAGTCCATGAAAAACTATGGTATGAGCAGGTAGAAAAATGGTAAGATTTGGAGTAAGACCTGGTTCCAAATCCCAGTTCTGCTAGTCAGTACTGTGTGAACATAAGAATTTGGTTAGCCTTTCTGGACCTGCTTATGTTATCTATAATATGCAGGATGTAAAGAGTATTAAACAATATAAAGTTTTAAGTGAGTATAGTTTTAGATGTGCAGACTTCAAAAATAAATGGGGATAGGAGCAAAGTGGGGAGTGGGAGAAATAATTAGAAGAAAGCATCTGTGAAATCAAAGGTAAGAAATACAGAATCCATATCTCCAAAGATGACTCCTTAGCATGATGTCATCAGAGTATGGTTCTATTACACACCACACTCTTCAAGTGTTAGTAGGTTGAGAATACAATTCTCCATGTATTTTAGGACCAGGACCTTTCACCTTCCTTCAGTTGCACAAAATTAGTCAGCATTCTGTGTTTGATGTAAATAGGCAGAACCTATACATCAATGATAAATGTTAATAAAATAACTCATTCATCTCATTTCTATGAAACCACCCACATTTTGCTTCTGTATATCATCAAATTTCAAATGTAGCCAAAAGGACATGTATGATAAATGACTTAATTATAAACCTATACTTGCCAGGAAGAGAATTTTAATTTAACAAGCAACATAAAAAACAACCAGCGGCAGCTTTCAGGAGTAACCATTCATTTCGTCTCATGGCAGGTGCACACATGCTTGAAGACACATCTGCTTTCCTTCTCAGAGATACTTAAGAAGAAAGGAGAAATTACTGTTTCTCCCACAAAAGGCTTTAAGTTAGAAAACCAGAGGTAGCCATTTAGGAGCATTTTTCTTCTTTGTAGATGTTTCACTTATGAATTGTAACATTTAAAGTATTTTATTTCACCTTGTCTTCAGAAATTTTTGGCTTATTGTTGACGTTTCTGTATCACCACTCCTAAATTATATTGAGCCTATTCCAAATTCATGGCTGACTCTCCTTTATCCAGCACGTTACTGTCAATCTCAACCAGGCCCCTCTGTTAGGGATTTAACTAGGTCTTCTTATCTTCGCCTCCATTCTCCGTTATCCCTACTCTATATATCAAATAAGCAAATGCTACATTTCCTAGCATCTGTCTTTGTTTCTCTGAAAATATAAAGTGGTGTTTACTTATAGTCATGTGTTATGAACAATCTTTTCTATATATCTGAAGCACGTCTTCAAACTATACCCCTAATATAGTATGGTCTCCTGTTCATGCTAAACTGTTGCATCTTCTTCCAAAATATGATTCTCCTATGTCAAATAATATCTCTATTTTACAGATGACATAAAGCCTAAATATAAATGTGATTAACCTTGTTGCTACGGATCCTAAAGGTTAAACTATAAGACTGGAAGGAAGTAGTATGCAGAGCTAGAGAGATGGTTTTTAGGGGGCAGTGTCTGCTACGTAAGCAGGAGGACACGAGTTTGGATCCAGCATGCACATACAAGCTGGGCACTAAGGTGTTAGCCTGCAACCCCGCTGTGGAAAGACAGAGACAGGCAGATCTCCAAAGTTTGAGCTCAGATTCACTGAGAGACACTGTCTTCAAAAATAAGGTACATAGGTATAATAGAGAAGGGCACCTGACATCAACTGGCCTCCATCTGGGCACTCATGGGCATGTACACATATACCTGAAAATACACATACAATATATAAACAGACAAAATATTTAAGAATTTTAATTTTATTTTTTTATTGTTTTTAATTTCATTTTTTAAAAAGGTAAGGTGTTTAACTAACTTAAGATAAGATCTACAAATATATCTTCAATAAGTCACAATGGCCACAATAAAATGAACTAATATATAGAGAGAAGTACTCAACTTCATTAGTAAACATAGAAATACAACTTAAAATTAAATACCACTTTACACCAATTAGTTTGGAAAAATGAGAATATCTAAGAGTTAAGTGTTAGCCAACAAGGATGACAGGGAAATGCTCCTATACTATTCGTGCCTGGACTCCAGGGAGCAATCTGGCAATACTGGTGATACTTAGTGACCTTCTCAATGTGATTTTGTAATTCTGTTCTTCAGTTCATACCCAGAAAAAGCAGGCTATCTTCACAGAATTGTTTGCAGCGACAGGAAGACAAGACAGTTATTTTAAAATATAGAGTGAAGTGGTTTAGAACTAGACTATGAAAATATCTCTCATTTCCAGAAACCACTTTAAAAAGTCTAGAGCTAGGGATGTATCTGCTTAGCCCAAGCAAGGCTGTGGTTGGATCCTTAAGACAAAGAGCCTGCCATATAACTGATGTGGGAGTGTCATATATCAATCTGTTGATTTCACTGATTGAGTAATAAACAAACTGCTTGGGCTCATAGCTTAGAACATAGGTGGGTGGAGTAAACAGAGCAGAATGCTGGGAGGAAGAGGAAGTGAGCTCAGACTCGACAGCTCTGCTGTCTGGAGCAGAGACGCCATGCTCCCTGCTCCTGGGCGTACGCGGGTATAGCTCTGCTCTCTGAGACACACGCGATGAAGTTCCGACCCAGGATGGACGTAGGCTAGAATTTTCCCGCTAAGACCGGTGCTCACAGATTATTAGAGATGGGCTGATCAGGATATCAGAATTAGCCAGTAAGGGCTAGAGCTAAAGGGCCAAGCAGTGTTTAAATGAATACAATTTGTGTGTTGTTATTTCGGGGCATAAGCTAGCCGTGCAAGTGGCTGGGGTGCTGGGGACACAGCCCCACCGCTCATATTACTACATACAATCATACCACTTACATAGAAAGCAGCACTTCATATTTGCATACATTATGTTTGTTTGTTTTTGGTTTTCGAGACAGGGTTTCTTGGTAGCTTTGGAGCCTGTCCTGGAATTCACTATGTAAACCAGGCTGGCCCAGTCTCTGCCTCCTGAGTGCTGAGATTAAAGGTGTGTACTACCACCACCTGGTTCATACACTGTATTTTTATAGACTCAGAATGTATTTCATTAAATTACTAAATAATTTACACAAGTTAAGACCCTAAATAACTCAAATACTCTTAAAAATATTGTTTAAGAGTTGTTAAGATAACCCAATGGGTAAGGAGGGCATTTGCTCCCAAGCCTGAGTTCAACCCTGGAACCACATGGTTGAAGAAGAGAACTGACTCCATATGAGCACCACGGCACATGTGTGCCCACATACCAACTTTCATGCCTACCCCTATAACTACATATAGACAGACACATAGACATACACAATAATAAAGTATTGTGGAAATGCAATAGCAATATACTTTGAAACTTTGCTTAAGAAATTTACAACAACTTGTCAAGACCATTCCTCCGAGTCTATTGCTCCAACTACAAAGGGATAGCAATCAGAGGGTAGGCGAGCTGAGTTTTCCAAGGTTAGGCAGATCATTCAACCCCAAACAGTCTCTGTGTTTACTTTCTCATGCTACTTTAATATAAGCATTGCAAATGGTTTCCAAGAGCTGTAACATGCAAATGCTAAACATTTAACAAGGCGCAGTGCTCTGGGGACTCCAACCGCTCCCTAGAAGGATCTGACACTCTCATGTCAGCCTTACACTGAATCACGAAATTCACACACATGTGGCTCTGGTCAGGGAAAGGTCTCTAGGAACTTAGTCATACGACGACAACTGGGCTACCCTGAAAAAAAATCTAGAAACTTAATTTGAATTATAAACATGTAACTTACTTTGTGGTTTTATTTTTAATACATGTACATATGTGTCTGTGTTTGTACACACGAGGCTGGAGTTACTGGAGGTTGTGAACCCATGCCTAGGGGTGTGCAGGGAAGCACACAGAGGTCCTAGGGGAGAGCAGCAGGAACTCTGAGCTGCTGAGCCATCTCTCCAGTCCTGCAACTCATTTTAGTATCACGAGCTTTCACTAACTTCCCTGTAAATGCAGCCCTGAGGTGACTCCCACTTACAGTGTGAGAGCCCACAAATATCTGCTGCTGCTCCCTCGCCCAGGAAGCTGCTATGCTCATGCTTGACAGATACCAGGTCTTGTGCAAAACCTGCATTTTCTCTCTCTCCCCTCTCTCTCTCTCTCTCTCTCTCTCACACACACACACACACACACACACACACACACACACACATTTTCCTGACATGCAGGCCAGCGAAAGCACCATATCCAAAGGAGGGGGGAAGTGGGGGCTGGGAAGGTATGTGCGAAATCTAAGGAGGTGCTTGGCAAGGTTGCAATTCGAGAGGCCCAGGCAGATTGCGATGTATGGCTTTGTTCCATCAAAAGGTCGTTTGAAGCACAGTATTTTATTTTTATAGTGGGGTATTGAGTTCTGAGGTCTCTGATACACTCCAGGGAACCAGCAAAGGCTAGTCTCAGCGCTGTGCCAGCCCCCTGCCGGGTCACTAATGAAGATGGAGAACTGTGAGTGCACCCAAATAAAACACAGGAAAGGGTGAAAAAGGACCCCGAGTTACGTCTATTCCCTTTATTCCAGAGGAGCAACCTTTTCTGTACTGAGGGACTAATGAGTCGTGAACAGGAGGTGGGAACAAATCACACAGTGTGTTTACCAGGAGGGACAACATCAGCTGGCTTTTGTGTTCAGTCCCCAGTTCAGTTTCAGAGCATTTCCCAGCAAGGACCAAAAGCAGCTTGAACAAAGGACACAGCAGTTAGATACTTGAACTGTCTCCTATTAATACACTAGAGAATTGGCTCTGGCCCTTCAACTGTGGAGTGGCTGGTGAAGCCGGGCAGGAGGCTACAGGTAAAGGGGCCCAGGAAATCAAATGTGAAGGTTCATTAAAAAAAAGCGTAAGACAATGAGAGAACTTAAAACTCTTTCTCAGGGTTATTCTGAAAGTTCTGTCCTCTCTAAAAGACATGAACAACTGGCCTTTCAGCAACTTTTAAAAGAGCAGAAACGGCCCATGAAGCGACTTGATTTCCCATCCTTACCATTTAATTAGGAAGGGCATTTCTGATGTTCAAGGTTTTAATTGCTTTGGCCCCTCCTCAGGCCCCTTCTTCAGTTATGCCCACAGAGCAATTGAACCAGAGCCAGACATCTGAACTTCTCTCAAGAAGGAAAAAGGAAAGAAAGAAAGAAAGAAAGAAAGAAAGAAAGAAAGAAAGAAAGAAAGAAAGAAAGAAAGAAAGAAAGAAAGCCATCAGCTCAATTGTCCTAGCCACTGTCCTCCCACTTCCCATCTCTCCCACTTCTCTCTAGGTATCTAGTCCCTTCCTGTCCTCTCAATAAAATAAATACAATAAAGAATTTTCAAGCATAATGAGAATGATATCTTTGTTATTATGAGGCAGACTAGCTGCAGATAAGTCACAGGTAGTTTCTGTGACACTTGGAAGTCTGGAATTCTAGACTAACCTGGGCCCCATATATTAACCTAATCCACAGTCCAAGTACAGGGTTCTAGCATATGTCTGATGCCCTCAACAGAGCCACAGGGTCTGGGGATCAATGAATTCTAGCACATCCAGAAATCACATAGATTATGTTAAATATCCCAAGTCTTGAGAAAACTCTAGACCTATTATTCCCTCTGAAGGCCCCCAAATTAGAAGCCAATTGTAGCAGTAAAATATGGATCTTCCTCGTCACAAACAAGTCTCTGGTTTGTAGAGCATCAGTTTGAAGATCCATTCTTCTCCCTATGCTTGGATTCATCCTACTCAACTTGCCCCATGCTCATTTTCTCCTCTCTGTGGACCCCTGTCTCTTTGACTCCCTCCTATGATCATTTGAATATGTTCAAGTCCACAAGCCCTTCCTCAACCCACACCTTCATACCCTCCATCCTTTTTCCATAGGCAAAACACACAAGAGCACAGCTTGTGCCCACTGTGTCTACCCACTCCCCTCCCATTTACTCCCACCTTTAACCAAATTTACTAAATCTTTGCAACCACCACATGACCAAAAAAGGCTTTTGAAAAGTTGTTGGTACTTTTTTAATTGTAAAGCCAATGTCACCTTCTTAGTTCCCATATTACTTGACCTCTCAGCTGAGTAAGAGTTCTCTGGTAGAGATGATTGTGGTCTCCCAGGGGGGTGCTGTTACTGCCACCCAGTGGGGAGAAACCAGGAAAGCTCTAAGCACCAGAACAGACCCTATAAGAAGGAGCAAGTCTAACAGGCCAATGGCACAAGATTCTTAATTACAAAAGCGTACCATTTTGCTACCATTTTGAAACCCCATTCAACAAACTAAATATGGTGGCACATGCTTATAATGCCACTGCTTGGGGAACTGGGGCAAGAGAATCACAAATTTGAGATCAGAATGGGCTACATAGTTAAGACTTTATCTTAAATAATTAAACAAAAAGTGCTATAAGGTTAGGCTGCCGTCACGAAACAACAAGCCTGTTTATTTCCTCTGAAGGAGAACCGACCACTCCTCTTTTCAGAGTAAAGGCTGATGAGTCTCTCCAATGACAAAAGAAGACAAGACAAATTAAACAATGACTTAGAGTTTACACGCTCAGAATAAAGCAGGGTACAACAACTTTAATAACAAATTCCTTGTGGATAGCTCCTTTCTTTCTCTACTTACTCATTCCCCACCACCCAAGGAAACACAAAATAACAAAGACACTCAGAGACACACAGGCACATACAGTGTTTTATCGCTGCTTCTCATACCTTTTGAAAACAAAAAGATTGTTCCTTCTGCTTGCTTCTATCTGATTGCTCTTATTTAATGAACCTCAATAAGGGTAGGGAGTAAACTTGATTGTCTGTTGCACTTCATGGGTTCCCTTTCCCCAAGATTAAAAGTAAGTATGTAGACCTTTTTGTTTTTCTGGAGAAACAAACACAGAGGTAAAACCAAAAAATTCTAAACCAATATTCTCTTCTTTCATGATACTTTCCTCCATGACAAAAGAAGAAATATTCCATTTAAAACAACAGCCATCATCCCAGTATCACATCAATTTGTTTCTAAGAGCTTTTTTCTATTAGTTTTATTTCCTAAATATCACATTGTAATAAAGCTTTTTGTAATGATAAGAGCATGTTAAAAGAAGAGCAGGAGCTAACACGTGCAAGCTCTAGTGACTGACCATCACAAGCTCCCTTGCTCACTATGACTATATTCTCTTCTGTGCTTCCTACATGAGATATGGTCTGCAATTGGAGCACTCTGCCATGGGCTAGCAGCTCTGTCCCATGACTGTGTTACTGGCTACTATGTTCAATCACTACTTTAAGAATGCTGGTCATGAAATACACCAGCTGCGCCCTGTGAGGGGCTGTTTGAGGTAAGGAAATAATAAACACGGGTTTGAAATCAAATTCACACTGTTTTGACAGTCTGCAGTCAGCATTCCCTACAAGCTGAGATGGTTCGCGTTTTGTGAGGCCTACCTAACCAAGCATACAGGTCCTCTCCTTACTGCTTGCACCTTGCCCAGCATGGGCTGTTTCTTCCGACTGAAAGAGGGCCTGTGCAAGAGGAATCAAAGCCACAGTGTAGAGGTTGAGAGGCTGACACAGTAGGGGCTGACACCCATAATGATTCCAACAAAAGCAACACTGGAGACGAGTTTTCCAAGCCAGATCTGGACAGGTCAGTGGTGTCCCTTGTCACCAGATGTCTACAATCACACACTTTAGAGGTGTTAGAACAGCATAAATATCCTTTTAAAAAATTATTTTATGTGTATAGGTATTTTGTCTGTGTGTATGTCTCTGCACCACATGTATGCCTGTTGACCCCAGGAGCCAGAAGAGGTCATCAGATCTCTTAGACCTAGAGTAACAGATGGTTTGGAATTCACATGTGGGTTCTGGGAATTGAACTCAGATCCTCTGGAAAAGCAAGAAGTGCTCTTAACAATGAAGCCATCTCTCTGGCTCAATATCATATTTCTTGGTACTAATACTGTGATCTCTGACTAAAGCTACAAAATGAATTCAAAAGGAAAAACTAAACAAAAAGCGATGTTATTAACTGGATGAACGTTAAGTGTACATCAGTAGGTGCCAACTAAAACAAAATGAGCTTCATTCACATTACAGACATCTCCAGGAAGAGTGAGGAAGCATTTTATCCCCAAGTTCTGCTGTTTAATGAAAATAGCAGAGTGTAGGAAAAAATACGCAAGCTTATGGTGAGCAAGCAGTTATGTAAAAGAAGAAAAATTTTATTTATTTAAAAACTCACATATCTTCTACACACATGAAGTATGTGTGAAATGAAGTACATGAGACCAGTAATTTGAGCTGCCTACAAGAAAACAGAGTGGCCATACTGAAAAATATGGCTCATCCCACACCTCTGAAATTTTTTATTCTTTTTAAAATTCTGCTAAGAGTTCCGAAATGCATGTATGGCAGAATTCTCCCATTCAGAAATCTCCTTAACAGATGGCAGCAGTAGTTGCAATGGAAAGAAGGAAGTGGTAAGGTTGAGCGGTGCTGCAGAGTGGATGTGAAGCCCCCGCCACAGGCTCAGTTCAGGTGTGGAAGGTTTGGGCTCCAGGTGGCGGCACTTTCTCTGGAGGTGGCAGAACTTTGGGGGTGGGAGGCAAGGCTGACAGAGCTGAGTCATTAGCATAAGAGTGACAGCCTAATCCCATTTCCACAACAGCTCCCTCCCTACGATGAGGGGCCCGACATGAACACTGCCTCCAGCTCTGCCTCGGTGGCCTCCAGACGCACCTCCACAGCCACGGTGGACAAAACAAACTGCTGCTTCCTTGAGTTGCTTCTGCTCAGTGTTTGATCACAGTACTGAGGAAGTGTGCAAAAACAATTAGAGACTGCTAACAGAGTTTATTTTCCCTACTTTCAAAAGAAGAGAAGAGTCTGAAGATGTTTTTATCCCTGACTTACGTGTCCATCGGTAGCTTCTGAGACTCCCCAAAGCGCCTGTGATTTCTACAGCTGTCACTCCGTTGTCATCACAAGCCTTGGTGCTTGTGTGCCTGCTGCAGCACAGTCTAACAAAGACTTTGGAAGCGATGCTTCTCCTTTACAATCCAACGTTTATTATGTTAAGAAATACACACGTTTAGGATGCACATGGTTACATAGTTGAATTCCATAAAGTAAGCCTCTGTCATAGCTCTTAGTCATAGTCTCCTCTATGACTTAATGACAGAATTGTGTGACCTAGGCACATTTCCCGAGGCCATAGCTAAACAGAAGCTGAGGATCACTTTCTGGGCTGGGACAGCTTTAAAAGAACATTCTAAAAAGCATCTCAGGAAGCATTTGAGTTTCTGTTCACCTTCCAACAGGGATGGACACGGACACACACACACACATACACACACAGACCTCATTGATTATCTAACCCCAAATCTATCATGCACGAAATACTCTTTAGTGCTCAAAAGAACAGTACCAAACAACTGTGTCCTTTGGTTATCTCATTAATAACTAGAATAAAACTTTCCAAATTCTATGAGCCATATCAAAATTTTTATCATTAATCGATAATTAAAATCATTCAACACCTGTCTTCAAAAGCAGCAAGATGCTAACTCCTTCCAGGTCATGCTACAAAATTTTGGGTCCCAACTGTGTCATACTAAATCAGGACCAAGGGTTGCGGACAGTCTTATAAATGGTTATGTGTTACCTTGGTTCTGGTTTTTGGAGTAATTCTATCAATGAATACTATGTCTCTAAATTTTAATGGCCTTCTTTCTGGTGTTGAGGTTTAACTATTAATAGTTTATAAGAAAATGCCAGTGATACCCCAGATAGTGATTACTGAGCTATTTTTCTTTTTCTCAGTCAGTATCATACAGACAAGGCACATGCACGATGAGAAGGGTGGTAAAACATCTGTTTTTCAGATGAAAAAAACATCAGACTTTCAGTTAATGCTCTCAAAGAGTCCATATTGGCCAAACTCAACCACCAGTTAGGGCACTATTTGAGAAGTGAGCATGGGGGTTAAAGAAGGCGTCCAGATGACAGAGGGGCTGTTGGGAAGGGTGGGCATTTTCTGAAAGTAAAACTTCTGAAAGCACTAGCCTTAAAGCCAGACTGCCTCTCAGATTGGGGACACCCCTCTCGCTCTGATAGCCTGGACCTGGGATTTACAGACACTCCAAAGCAAACGCAGCTATTCAAACATTTGCCCATATCTGCAGATTATCCTAGGTACTCAAGTGCATTATGAAATGTGACTAACATACTTTGATTTTGAAAAACTCCAGAGAGGGAAAAGAATGTAAATAAAGGAATGGAGATA
>NC_022009.1:17242370-17265839 GCF_000317375.1 Microtus ochrogaster | reverse complement strand
CAATTGGACATTACGGAATCAGACATACAGACAGAAAATAAACAAGACTAAGTTAACACATGTGGGGATGGAAATATTAGCCCATGTATCCTTTAGATCCCCAAGAAGCACATGAGAAAGCGACTCTCTACCCTCATTTGTGAATGAGAAAGTCCGATGTGAGGTGGAGGAAAGGAGAAGGGGTTTTCCAGATTTTCATGGGAAGGGCTGATATGAACAATAAGGACCTTCCACTTGCCGCCGCTCAAAACCGGCCCCACCTGTTCCACAGAAGCATCCCATTAGCTGTTATTACCTGTTGTTCAGAAAATTTGTAGCTTTCCTAACAACTACCAAGTTATAAATAATTATCACTGTTACGCATGTAGAATATAATTTTGGTCAGCAAAAAGGGGAAAACATAATCATTGACTTCCAGTAGCTTTGTGTCCTAGGAGAAAGTGCACATAGTGAATCAGGGGAAAACATACGCAGTCTTACATCTGTTGGGGTACAGAGGAGAAAGAATAAAGTCAGTATCAACACAGACGGCATGGTTGTAATATCAATGAGAAAAAATACACACTTGAAAAACTGATTTTTAAGATTTATTTAGGCTAAAGAGATGACTCAGTGATTTAGAGAGCATTAGCTACTCGCTTCCAGAGGACCCAGGTTTGTTTCCCAGAAGCCACAAGGTGGATCACAACCACCTGTAACTCCAGTCCCGGGGGATCTGACACCCTCTTATGGCCTCTGATGGCCTGCGCACATGTGCACAGACTTCCACACAGGCAAAACAAATAAATAAATTTTTCAAAAATTTAAAATTTTATTTTTACTTTATGTGTCTGAGTGTTTGCCTGCCCACATGTCTATGCGGTTTGCTGGTACCATGAAGGCTAGGAGACAATGTTGAATCTCCTGCAATTGGAGCTAGAGGCCCCCATGTGAGGGGTAGGAACTGAACCTGAGTCCTCTGCAAAAGCACAGTAACAAAAGCTCTTAATCACTGAGCCAGCCATTTCCTTAGCCTTAAAAAAAAACTTTTGCCTTTTATGTTTTCTATGTACTTTGACTAAATACTAGACATAGTAATAATAAAAGAAAACAAAATACTCATATTCAGTCCAAAATATAGATTTGGTAATTCTAAATTTTTATTTTTACAACTAGCAATATATCTTTCAATAAATAATGGAGGTGAATACACTACCATGTGACTCTGCTTTATCAAACACACTAGTGTGTGACTGAGCCACCCTACTGTGCTAAAGAGGCTCCGAAACCCATTAGTGTAAGAAGGAAGTAGGAAATGTTCAATGTTGTCTTGAAAAACTCAGAATCGCAGTGAGTCTGGCAGATACTTGTTTAAATGACCAAGCACTATGCAGACCAATGGGAGAATTAGGTTTTAAGCAAAGTTTTATTGCAATTTAATAATGATTTGTCAAGACTGCTGTAATTTACCTATAAATGTTTTGAATAAGCATGCCTGAATTGATCTTTCCTAACATTCTATCTGCACAGTGGAAAGCGAGTACTATGTAAACAGTGGGAAACAATGTGCGCAAACACTAGACTCTAAAAAGGAAAATGATTATTTTCCAATAACAGACTCTAAGAACTCTTGCCACCAACGCTGATTACTTCCTAAAACCAAAGAGATTGCCAGACCAAAAAAGGATAGCACATAACTCCTTTGTGATATCAAAGTTTAATAACCATTTCAAACAAATACAGAATTTTTAAATAGACCAAGTTATAGTTAAATGTGTAGCTTTGATAAAGCCAGAGACCTAGTCAACTCAAGATCAAGTATGTCTTGCATCACAGCTAAAGCCAGTCTCTTGGGAAACATCCCAGCAACTCACTAAGTCAGCTAGTAATTATCTTTAAAGGGTTCTAACATGACATCGTAACAAGACAAGTTTCTTCACCTTATCTGGGAAGGTAAACGAAAGGTGAGGGATTTAAAGCCTAACATACATGTCATACTATTTTTACTTTATTTTTTTTTTTTCGAGACAGGGTTTCTCTGTAGCTTTTTGGTTCCTGTCCTGGAACTAGCTCTTGTAGTCCAGGCTGGCCTCGAACTCACAGAGATCCGCCTGCCTCTGCCTCCCGAGTGCTGGGATTAAAGGTGTGCGCCACCACCGCCCGGCCTATTTTTACTTTATTACCTTTTGTTGAAAAAGGATTCCACTGACAGAAAGAACTAAAGCTTAAAATGAGTTAAAAATGATCATTTTAAAACCTAAATATACCTTGAATACAAAACTCAGAAATTCTCACTTTATTCAGTCAGAATAAATACATCCTAAAATAGATTATATAATCATAACACTGTTGTAGAATGGCTGTTTGTTAATTTCCCGGCCACCTGGAACCAAAATAATCACACAGAAAATGTATTAATTAAATTGGTGCTTGGCCCAATAGCTCTAGCTTCTTATTGGCTAACTCATATCTTAATTTAACCCATCTCCATTAATCTGTATATCGCCACAGGACAGTGGGCTACTGGTTCTGGAGTCTGTGTCTGGCAGGACTACATGGCTTCTCTTTTATTCTGCCCTTCTTTCTCCCAGCATTCAGTTTAGTTTTCCCCGCCTTCCTAAGTTTTGCCCTATCGTGGGCTCAACAAAGTTTTCTTTATTTATTAGTCACAGAATAAAGAGGGGGACCCACATCATAACACTACATATAATATTTCCACATCATGTGATATACTTGGGCTATGGGTAGCTCATAGACATTTAAAATGTTTATTAACTTCTATCTCGTTCATGAATTAGAGCAAGCACATGTTTTGATGGGGTATATTCCAAGCAACACAAGATAAATGGCTTGAATTTGAAAGGTCTCCTATAAGATCATGATTGTTTGGGTTTTTTAAATATTTTTTTCTTTTAATTACGTACATATTGGGGAGGGGAGATGGTATAGATGATGGAGTGTGGAGATGGCAGGTATCTGTGGCGTCAGATCCTCTAGAGCAGCAGTGATAGGTGGCTCTGAGGTGCCTAAAGCAGTCGCTGGGAACCTAACTCTAGGTTCTCTGCAAGAGCAGAACACACTCTTAACTATCTAGCCATCTCTCCAGGTCTTATACTTGTATTTTCAATGCTTAGTCCCTACCTGGTGGAGGTATTTTGAAAGGCCATGGAATCTTTAACTGATGGGGACAGGCTAACAGAAGTAAGAAAATCAAGCCTTGGAAGCTTATTGCCTGGTCCTTGATTCCAACCTGTTGTTCCTGGTCCACAGCCATGTGAACAGCCCCTGCCACACACCTCTACCACCTGCCAGGATGGTCTGAAATCTTCTGAAGCCATGAACCAAAACAAACCTTTCTTCTCCTAAGTTGTTTCCTATGAGTATTTTGTGACAGCAACACAAAAGTAACTAAGGAAACATACAATTCAAACTTCCCTTTGTTTCCAAGAAAAAAAGCTGGAGCTCGTTGCAGTGGTGTGTCTCTATGATCACAACATGCAGGAGGCTGAGACAAGAGGATTGCCATAGGTTTCAGGCCAGCTCAAGCTGCCTACTGAATTCAAGGCAAGCTTGGGGTACATGGTGAGACTGTGTTTCAAAATAAATAAATGAATAAAAAGAGGTGGGTATTATTTTTGTGTCTAATATTAAGCTTATGATTGCCTTTTTGGAATGATCTATATAAACATTACACGTGTAGATTTTTTAAAAAAAGGAAATGTGTTTAATATTGAACTTGGAACTTTTCCAAAGGTTTCAATAAATCCTTACAATAAAATCAGTAGGCTGTCCTTCCCATATATGAACCCAAGACAAATGAAACTAGAAAATGAACACTCAACAGAAGGATTGTAAGAATACACAGAACAGGAGGTATGTGCTGTCCTCTCTGTCTGCTCATCGTCCAGCATGGCACCTGCGTGCTATGGTCATATAAGACATGCTGGTGATCTGAAACTGGGTCACACAAGCCAACACGTAGCCCTGTCCACCACTGGCATTTGGGAAATGCAGTGACTATCTTTGGAAGTCTACACCATAACTGATACCATTTTTCATCTTAAAAATGCTAACAATGCTCAGACAAGAGCTGATCCCTACCCTCATTTTAGCCCTATTGCTTTGACACGGCCCTACACTTTGACCATAGCTAACTGAGAGACTCAAGGCTCAAACTTGGAAAACCAAGAATCTCACTGACAGACACTAAAGCAAAAGTTCTGCAGTTTCTCAGAGTGTTTTAGTCCAGTGGTTCTCAACCCTTTGGGGTTCAAACAACCCTTTCACAGATATGTCATATATCACATATCAGACATTCACATTATGATTCATTACAGCAAAATTACAGTTATGAAGTAGCAATGAAACAATTTTATGATTGGGGGTCATCACAATATGAGAAACTGTATTAAAGGGTCTCAGCATTAAGACGTTTGAAAATCAAAGTTTTAGCCCCTTGCCAGTAAAGAAGGGAACTTTCTCTTAACTATTCCTTGAATTCAGAGAGGGCACCAAGAAGGTTCACTCTGAGGATAGAAAATAATAGAAAGCAATGAAAGAACTGCTGGGCATGGTGCACACCTACAACACTAGCACTTTAGAGGAGTAAAATTTTTGCTCAAAACCGAACATAAAGGCTCATACCTCTAAATCTGAGTACTTAAGAGGCTGAGGCAGGAGGATTACAAGTTTGAGGTCAGTATGGGCTACACAGCAATGTCTGAAAACAAACATCAGCATTTTATTTAGTCCCACGATAACTTTTCCCAAGCTTTCCCCTTTAAGAGTCCCAGACTTGGTGAGTAGAATCCCCAGCACTTGTGGGGGTAGGAGGGTCAGGAGTCAGAGGCCTGCCTGAGCTATTCACGATACAAGACTGTCTCAAAAGGCAAAAAAACAGAAAGAAAGTAAAAAGAAAACTAAAAAGCTATTTATTTGGAAAAATTCTAAAAGGAAATGCAATTTTTAAGCTGAGAAGATGGTAGGTTTGATTTGCTTCATTTAATGTTTCTATAATTATGAAAGCATGATTGACCGTATTAAGAGGAGAAACCATTGGGGTTTTCCACTGAAGGAGAAAAGAATGCAATGCACAGATGTGAGACTCTGAAAAAAAAAAACCTTAATACTAGATAGACCATAAATACATTCGGACTTACTTTTCAAGAGGTTATAAATGTGTTTGACATATTTTATGTCATATTTTATGTGTTGAATGAAAATTTTAAGACTGCCCAACTTTATAACATGATTTTGATTTCAAATCTCATCTCCCATATCCAAACCAATTCACAAAACTTTTCAGAAAATTATACACAACTTTAAACTTCATTAAAGCTGCAAGCGTCTGTTTACAAGTCAGCAACTGGCACTGAAAGCTTGTTTCCTGAAGTTTCCATAAACACACTCTAGAACTCATAAAGGCAGGTCCTGCTGATTATGGTGAAAGAGCCAAAGGGCACTGGTGATGGCTTCCATCTTCTCTTGAAAGCCCTCGTTTTCTTCTCTTGCTCTTTTAAACCAGCAATCTTATCTCTTTTGCTGTAAAGTAAGTTTAAACAGTTCCCACCCAAATCTAGGGTCACTCAGAGCATTCATGGTTTTGAGCCTACTCCACCCAAATTAATCAATATTTCCTCAGCAAACACTAGGCTTTAGTGCTGAGCTGAAAGAAAAATAAGAAAAGGCCTGTGAATTGAAAGGAACTACAAAAGTGGAGGCCACTTTAGTAATATTCCTAAGGTACAAAAAACGGTCACTGAAGGTAGTCTCCAGCTCCTTTTAGCCCTATTCCACAGAGTCAGAGCTGATCTGTATGGTGTGAGGCTTCCACGATCTCTTGACATTTCCAGTCTTCAGAGCCAGTAGTACCAGTTAGCACCAACTTGCCGCCATCACCTCCCATCTACAGATCTTTTAAGCTGTGGGTGATTATGGCAATGATCTCGACCTCACAACTCAGCAAAGATCCAACCCCAGAAACACCTGGCTAGAAATGTGAGCGTTTATAAGTATTGTCATCATGTTTAAATACCATGTTGTGAGATAATTTCTTGCAAGCAGAGGGTTACTCAAACAAGGGCCAAAAATCAAATCCTTACATTTTTAAAAATTCCCACATCTAGAGCAGCTTACTGATTTTGACTGGACTACATGGCTTCCCTTGATTAAATGCTTCTGGGAATGCAAGCGTATCTGCTTACTTGTTTATTTACACATGAATGAGATTAGAGAAACCTGATCATTCCTGCTGATCTGCAGATAAACAGCATCAGTTTGAATCATTTACTTATACACCATGGGGAAAATTCTCTATCCTCTATAAAAATGTTTATATATTCAGATTTACTGCATTGGATACATGACAGGAGCTTGGTTTTGTTTTTTAACTGGGGATTAAACCCAGAGCTCTATCACCAAGCTACACACAGGGCCCCTGGCCAACACACTTTTTTTATGTTGAGACAAGGTATCACTAAGGGGGCCATGAACTCACTGAGTAGCCCAGGCAAGTCTTGAACTTGTGCTGCTCCTACCTCAGCCTCTCAAAAAGCTGGGATTACAGATCAAAATCACAACTGGGTTTTTAATATTAAACGCAAGAAATCTATTACAGATCACTTAAACCAATGTCTCCATACACATTGGTGTTCCACTTGACAGGAGCATCAGTTTATTCCTAACTTATTGGTTTTGGAGGGGCTGCAATAATGTTCTGCTCTCATTATTCTCCAAACTTCCTGCAGTTTAACAAGGTGTGGATGCATAAGCTCCGCACAAAGACTGGTGTAGCAACTGTCACCTTCCAGCGGTATCCTGCACTAGATACTATTATGTTGTAAAGAAGAATTGGAGAAAGAAAGCTCTACGGATTGATATGGAATAATTTAAAGAAAAGATACATTATAAATAAACCCACAGAATACCAGTATAAAGAAGAAAGTAAACCCAAGGATATGTTCAAATAAGAAATATACACACCACCAGCAAAAGCAAGCACAGAAAGGGTGGAGATGAAACTGAAGTTACAGGGTAGAGGGGATGAAAATGGCAGGAAGGGGAGGGAGCTGGTCCTCCTCTGGCCACTTTTTTTGCACAGACATTTGAATGCATGTTAATGTTTTACATGCACACAGCTATCAGTGGATGAGAATAAACTGTAAATGAACTCTAAATGGGAACAAATGCACCAAATTTTTACTTCAAATAACAAAACCATACTGGAAGCAATAGGGGGAAAGCAGAGAATAAAAACTAACCCAAGTATAATTGTAAAAAATTAAATTTATTATTACTTTGTGCATATTATGCAATATATAAGTGTGCGTGCCACAGCACATATGCCAAGGTCAGAAGACACCACTATAAACTCGGTTCTCTCCTTCCACCTTCACACTGGTTCCAAGGATTGAACTCAGGTTGTACCAGGTTTGCAGGGCAAGTGCTTTATACCCACTGAGCCAACAACCTGTTCCCTTCCCCGATGACTTTAACATAGTTTTTGAACTGTATGACTATGGCTAGAAACTTAAGACACTAAACATTTAAGCTGAATTATGAGAAATAGCTTTTTGAAATCCCATGTTGGTGTAAGTGTACCACAAGTGTGCAAGGTCTCTGCAGAAGTCACAAGAGAGCTTCGGAGCTCCTAAAAGTGGAGTTATGAATGGTTATAAGTCACCCTGCGGGATCTGGGAACCAAACCTGGGTCCTCTTTAATAGCCACAAGTGCTCTCAACCGCCGGCCCATCATCGCAGACCCCTGATAGTCTAGAATCACCTGGGGAGGCAGTCTCAGTGTCTAGGGCAGGGTGGCCTGTGGGCACATCAGCAGGGCATTGTCTAGATTAGTGAGAAGACCCACCCACTGTGGCTGACACTGTCCCTCCTCCAGGGCATCCTTAATTGTATAAGGGTAGAGAAAGTGAACTGAGCATGAATGGGCATGCATTAATTCATCACACCGTGCTTCGCTGTGGATGTGATATGACTAGCTGCTTCAAGTTCCTGCTCTGCAGCAATGAACTGTAAACTGGAATTTCAAGACAAATAAACTCTCTCTTCCTTAAATGGTTTGCCAGGGGATTTCTCACAGCAACAGAAAATAAAACCAAGATGCGGCCCCAAATGTGTAACATGAGTCTAATGATAAGGAAACATTAGACAAACCCGAATAAAAAATATATATATATATATATATATATATATATATATATATATTCTCTTAGCAAAAGTGCTTTTATGGTCATTTCTTTTCTTTCACATACATTTGAGTTTATTACCTTATTGATTGAAATGGAGGTATAGTTTTCCATTGTCTGATGAATAGAAACATTTTTGGATAGGCTTTTCATTCATGGAAATTTTTGTGTTCTAAAAGCTCATTATTAAGGAATACAGAAAATTCCAGACTTATTTTTCATACTTTTAAGTAAAATAAATAAAAAGATTTAAATAGGAAACTTTTAGACATGAGACATCATTATCATTGTATTCAAAGATCAAATTGATATCTACCTTTTATATATTTAATAATAGGCCTGTGCTTGAACCAAAATATTAATGATATAGAAGACAAAGAATGACTAATAAATTGTTACAAATTAATGTAGATTTTAAGCGGCTTGGTAACTGAATGTAACACATGACTTAAGATTTTAACTGTATAAGGGTATTATTGGGAAGCTGGAACATGCTGAGTAAGGTCCACAGGTAACAATGCTACTAGAGATGCCCCTGACATAGTCTGATGTTATATGCTGACAAACCCATCCTAACCTGCCTCACATCACGGCAACACGGGGCATTGCTGGGTAGCCATGGCGTGCTTCAGGGACCACAGGGAAATCAGTACTCAGTACACTGCAGGTGCCCATGTGGAAGGGAAGGATCACACTCATATCAGCCCAGGAAACGATCAACATACAGCTTCTACAGAAGCGTATCACTTTTGCAACATTGGAAGTCTGAAGAATTATTCATGAAATCATGAAACCACCTCAGTGAGGGGAGATTTATTGATGTATATTAACTTCTTGCTTTAAACAATTGAGTCATCCTCTCGTTTTTAAGAAACATGGAGATATTTGGGGTATAGGAATAGCATATCTCCAGTCTCAAAACAGTTTAAGGCCCCCCAAAAAAGTGTTCATGTGTATATGTCTGTGTGGGTGCAGCCCAGGGCCAGAGAAGGAAAGGCCTAATAGTCAGGGGGTTTAGCCTAATGAGTGAGCCCCAGGCAAATGAGAAACACTGTTTGAGAGACACGGTTTCCAAAAATAAGGTGAGCAGCACCTGAAAAACCAATGCACACATGTGCACACATCTGCGTACTGACATGCACATACATCTGCATATACACAAACATATACACATCACAAAACAACAGGATACATAGTGATGTAGAAAGTATTGATATCATGTTGACCAAACAAATTCTCCACCCTGCTTATATCATTATAGGAAACGTACTTATGTAAAGCGCACGAGGGCTCCATGTAGTACTTGTTAAGGAGGATGGCTGAAGAAAAGGTAGGAAAGGAAAGAAGGGGAAAGGTAAATGCCATCTACAAATCTACATTTTTCAAAAGTCATATAGGAAAATGCACCTGTGTCAGCATGCATGTGTGCACCTGTGAAGAAAGATACCAAAGAAAGTGACCAAAATGCTCACGGTGGACGGCTCATGTGAGAGGACTTCAGGTATCTTTATTTCTTTAATCAGATTTTTTTCCTTTAGAGGAAGGCAGTGGGGATAAATTCACAGCTTCATGCATGATAGGCAAGCACTCTGACACTGAACCGCATACACTTTGACTACTAGGCAGAATTATTTGTATTTATTTATTTTTGAGATTTGTTTATTCTGTGTGTGTATATGCATGTTTTTGCCTGCATGTGTGTATATGTGCCATGTGAATGCCTGGTAACCACAGATTTCAAAAGAAGGCACTGGATCCCCTGGAACTATCGGTATGGGTCGTTATAAGCCACTATGTGGTTTCTGGGAACCAAACCTGGGTCCTCTGCAAGGGCAATGATTGAATTATCTGTCTGGCCTGAAGTGTAGGATTTTTTTTAAGTAGGATGGAAAAATGTTTTACATGAAAACATATCATGCAATATTACAATGAAAAATAAAACTGGTCCATGATCGGGTATGCGAGTACACTAACAGATCATAAAAACAAGAAAGGTTGAAAGGAATACAGCGCAACAACGTGAATCACCAGGAAGGGCTGAGGGGAGGAGGCCAGTGCTGAAGAAACAGAAAGGCCTTGCTTGGCCCTCGCCCTGACTACCTACAGCCCTCAGGCCCTGCACCTCCCCTGGGCACCACAGTAATGTCAACCATGCTGGTGGTGGCACAGGTGAGCCTGCTCTGAGGTCATGAGAGTGAGAAACCTGGCCCTGCACCCCTTGTCTGCCATATAGTGGTGAGGGAAAGGGAAAGGCGCCCTCTCCCTTGCCCCTTGTTGCTCTCGGCAAATGAGAGGGCTACCCCTGCCCCTTACCAGATGCTAAACTAGGGAGAGTGGGCTCTGCACCTTGCCTGGGCAACATAGGAGAGCTGACACCACTGACAGAGGCGTGGGTGAGCTTGCCCCAAGGACATGAGTGTGAGAGACTGAGCCCTGCCCCTCATCTACCATGTATGGTGGTGTGGGCAAGGGAAAGAAGCCCTCCCCATGTCCCTTGAAGCCTGTAGTAGTGGGAGAGACATCCCTGATATCACTTGAGTGAGAGAGCTGGCCTTAACTCTCACCAGCAGTAGCACTAGGCAGAGTGGCCCTTCCACCTCGACTAGGCAACACAGTAGAGCTGGTGGTGTAGGTGTTGGCTAGATGATCCTCAAAGACGAGAGAGTAGGAGAATCAGTCCGCCCCTTGCCACTTACTACATAGGGTGAGTTAGCCAGGGCAGTACTGGAGAGCTAACCCTGGTGTTGAGGATGAAGAGAGCTGGTGAGCTAACTAACCCAGCAACCACTCAGGCCCAGAAAAAGAGTCATGAATTGGCCCATCCCAGCATCCACCCCATCTGTGATCTGCTGGAGCATGTGAAGGGACTGGTCCCCATCCCAGCATCCACCCCATCTGTGATCTGCTGGAGCACGTGAAGGGACTGGTCCCCATCCCAGCATCTACCCCATCTGTGATCTGCTGGAGCACGTGAAGGGACTGGTCCCCATCCCAGCATCTACCCCATCTGTGATCTGCTGGAGCACGTGAAGGGACTGCTCCTGCAGATCTGAAGTTACATGTCTCCATGACACAGGACAACAGAATAAAAAAGGGGAGCCCCAGTGAGAGCCCTCAAACCAGACCAAAGACTCAATGCAATGAACACTTGCAAGTAACAATATATGGACCAAAGGACTGTGTGACTCACTGTGTCACACTACAGCTTCCACAATGAGACTTTTCTTTCCTTTTCTTTTTTCTCTTTTCTTGTTTTATTCTGGGGGATGGGAGGTTACAAGGGTACAGAGCAGATGGGAAGGGATGGGGAGATGTGTGGGATCAAGATGCATGATGTGAAACCCACAAAGAATCAATACATATTTTTAAAAAAAACAGACAGGAAGGGCTTGAAAAGAAGGTGTCTGCTTCTAGCATGGTCATTTCAGTGATAAAAGTCATAATCTAGCAGAGGAGATAGCTTCCAGAAGAATGTGTCTTCCTGTGGGATGCTGTCTCAGGGATGTACAGAGAATGGAGTAAGTTAAGTGATGTGAGTTAGGGAATGCTTCTTACAAGAAGATTAGAAAGGTTTGAATACATAAGACTTAAGATTTTCTAGACTTAAGGCAGTGGATACCATGAAAAGTATACAGGTTAAAATCCACACCACTGGGCCACAAAGGTGCTTCAAGACAGAGTAAGAAATAAAAGTGATACACCCTGCTTACAGAGGGCCTTGAGGGACAATCAGATGCCCCAAAGCATTCTTGGGCAGAGAAATGACAGGAAAAAAATGACTTAAATGATAAATCTAAAGCCGTATACGAAAGAGAGAAAGAAGCACTAGAAGAGGCCGGGGCTCTAGAGTCCTCAACTGGACCAGCGCAACCTCTACCCACTGATGTGCCCGGCACTCCTACAGGAGAGCACTAGGCTGGCCCAGGGTCTCTAACAGCTACAGAGTGTCCAAGTGATTGAGTCTAGACCTGCCTCTGTAATATAAACTCTAGGTAGGCTGAACTTAACCCTCTATTAAATACCCAAAGAATTCTGTGATTAGTCACTATCCAAATATTATAACATTCATTGCTTCCCTTGTATGCTTGAATCTAGGCACGGGAGGAGTGAACACCAAATCAACATTTCCCTATCATTTTCAAAGCAGTCTTTACTCTGATTTTTTTTAAAAAAATGTGTTGACATATTAAACACTGTAGATAAGGGTTCAGTTGAAAATATTCCATTTTTTAAAAAAGATTGTTCTTTTTTACCCTTCAATATTAAACCTCCAAAACTCATGAAAATGTTTAGTTTTCTCTCCTGCACTTAAGACTCATTTACAGATGTTCACTGAAACACGTGCTCAACACTTAACAATACCCATCTCACCCTGAAAGATATTTGTAAAATACTTACCAGCACAATGTAATTGCTCAAAATGATACTAAAAATGCTATAGAAACTTAGCAGGCCAAGAAAGTTTGTATTTAGCATTATTTCAAGTGTGTTACTCTGACATGGATAAAGATGAAAAAGAGGGCCCTCAAGGTGGCTCAGTGGGGAAAGGCACTTGTGGCCAGATAACCTCAGATCCCTGAACCTACAGGTAGAGGGAAAGAACTGGCTCTGCAAGCTGACCTCTAATCGCTACACACAAGCATGGCACAAGTGCATGTACACACACACACACACCAAACACACACACACAACTAACAGTGAAACAAAACTCCCTTTTAAAGATTAGAAAGAAATACACCAAGAGAAGAATGGCTCATGCAGCTCCCACCCTGAGAGAGTGGTCGAGGATGCAGAGAGGCCAAACCCATTCGGGTACCTTCAGGACAGCCCATCCGTGAAACAGCCAGCTTGACACAGGCCCTGATTCTTTACAGTCAGGAAAGACACTCTGGTGGAGGCTTCCTCAGTGGCATGAGTGGATCAAGCCAGTGGGACTAGCAAGGCGAGTGTCAGTGTCCTACATCGCCACAGATGGACAGTAGCAACCGTGCCACCTGCATGCTAGGTGCACCCTAATGCCAGAGCAGGACAAGAAGAATCTTTGTGTGAGATGTTTGTTTTCTTGAGATGCTGCCTTCCAGTGGGCTCCAAATCAACCATGCCTGTTCCTGAAGAAGCCACACCAAGCCAAACCATAGGCCTAAGCCAAACAGCAGGCCTACAGTGATCTATGGAACAGGGTTAGGGCAACTAATAACTAAACTCCAACCAGAACTACATCCTGACAGCCTCACAACACGGTGCAGCAGGCAGAAAGTGGCTGCTTTTGGTTCCAGGATGTGGGCAACACAAGTTCATCTGCCGGCACTACCACATCACACACGGCTGTGCTAAACTCTTTCATGTTTGTTAGGTCCTAGGAGCCCCGAGTATGTGATTGTCACAGCTGCCTTTTAAAAGTAGTAAGCTTTTCTATTTTTCTACACACACAGCAAAAGCCCAGGGACACTTTAAATGCAGCTTTTTGACAAACAACACAAATTAAAAAGAAAAGACCACTAAATGGACTTGGTAAAGTTGTATTTATGTATTTATATGTATGTATACATGTAGCAATAATAAAGAAAAGGCAGGGAGAAAAAATGCACTGATGAGTTAGGGTCATTATTGGGAGTGGGTAAGAGGCAGTTAGCTGCTTTGGTTCTCCTTATTCTTTTCAGATTTCCCACAATGCAAATGCCTTTCTTTTATAATCACTATTTGAATGACTGAATTTTACACATGAGAGGAGCCAGAGGGGATTTCCTGCCCTGGCAAGTAGAGACTGACAGAACCTTCTCTATTTGAAGCCTTGGCTCCCTCGAGGATGAGGCTACAACTGTTCTCATGAATCTTACTTTCCTTCTGTAATACATGGTTCCTCTGCTTCTTCAAAGGTTACCTAATTGCTATTCTTTAGGGTCTTACAATGGTCATTTAAACTGTACACACACACACACAAACAGACTTTAGGCTTAATTCTATGAAGAGCCTTCATTTATGTCGTGCATATTATAATATAATCTCCTATACTGAGCATGTGATGGGAAATGTCTTTTAATATTTTGGATAAACAGGGAATTTTAAATATCACACAAATAGATACAGAGAGAGGCGAGACAGAGACAAAGAGAAACAGACAGAAAAAAGAAAGAGGCACAGAAAGGATAACACTGTTATCCTTAATTTCTTTTCCTCAAAAAGTTGTAACACACAGTATAAATACTGTGCTTATACCAAGCCTCGGCACCATGACACCAGATTCACTGATGAATTCTCAATACTTATGCCCATTTTAAAACTGAAAGCCACGGAATGTGTACAGGTCTGATTCACTGAGAGGTAGCAGCAGTACCATTTTTAGACTGAAAACCACGGGTACCGATGGTCTTAAACAATTTTAAAGCAATGCTCTAAAAGGTAACAAGATAACCCAGCATTTCCCCCAGAATCTTTTGCTTTATGATGAGATGGGGGAGCTGCAACTTCCACAAAAGTTACCACAAGAGCTGGTGAAGCTTGCACCGAGGCATCACCAAGGTCACAGGAGAGTGTGCTTCTGAGCCTCAGGATAGCAAACGTTCATATATTCCTTAAACTTGCCATTTTTCTAAGTGGTATGAAGGTACCAGATCACCACCTCCGAGGGACTATCTGTGTTGCTCTTGCTTTTCCAAGGCCATGTGACACAAGGCCTGTCTCCAAGTATGCACTGTAGTACAGCAATATGAAGCTAATGCATTTTCAAATATTCACTCATGAGAAGGCTCTACTTCTTGACTGTAAGTGAAAAGGCAGATGTGCAGACCACTTCAAAATATACAAGTCAACATGTAAAAACTAAATTGAATTGCTCCTGACTTACACAATCCTCATTAGTTTTTATCTCCTACAAAGTTAATGGATTATGGCATGTAGTAGCATTCAATTCTGAATTATATATTAAAGGTGCAGAACCAAATCAAAATGTAACCGAACTGAACACAGTAATGATTTACTCAAGCCCTCCTATGCAAAAGGCCCCGTGGCAGATGAGAAGTGTGGGACAAAAGCTGCACTGGAAATGCCGCTGAGCTTCTCTTCCCGGAGTCTAAGCCTAAGGAAGGTGCTCCTTCACAGTGTTAACAACCTGTTCCAGCATTTTAAAATGCGACTCAAAGGTCCGCCCTTGCCTTTCAGCCTCACCAAGCTGCACCCGCTGCAACAGATTACAGTGAATATGTAAACCGCAAACACGCAAGTGTTCCCACTAGTGACTGATATGCCCTCATTAAGTTATAATTCAGAGGAAAGGGAAGGAAGGCGAGATGGAAGGAAGAAATCACAGGTTAAGGGAAGAAAGTGAAGGGAGGGGGTCATTATTTAATGAATTGTCTGTTTTAATATAACCAGAACAAATTTTTAAAAAGAAAAACATGGATTTTTTTTTTGAGTGCCAAAATTAAATACACATGCATATAAAGAACACCTTACACCTAAACCAGTGTGGTTCTCTGGAGATCACATCATAGTTCTGACCAGCTCAATCAGTGCTGCGATAAGATCAAAGACTTAAAAACAGACTCTGCTTTTGGGTCATTTTAAGCCATTTGAAGAACACATTGATTGACACGAAGAAGAAAATCACCAAGACTGACCCAGAGAGGCTTATAACTCACTGAGAGAAGGAAAGAGTCTAGCATGCTTTGGTGTGGCTGAACAACCCAGAGCTACAGTTTCCCAATCCTTCCTTCTGCTGGAGCACCATCTGCACTGTGCCCTCAGAGACTGTCACAGTCACTGGAGCTGCCCCTGCTGCTTCGTCTGGGGTTACAAATGATAGGAAGCTGGTGGTGGACAAGAAGAAACTGCTTTATCACCATGCTCCCCTGCAACCTGAGAGGCAGTCACAAGTTGGGCGCCATAGTTCACCACACCTTATTTTCTGTCTTTTAAAAGCTTATGGCCTAATCCTCACTCATAAAGTTAGAGCACGCTTCTCCTTTCCCTTCCAACCATAATGGAAAAGTCACCTGGTGGCACTTGATGTAACTCCAGTATTGTCAGGGTTCTGTCGTCTCCAGCAAGTTGGCTTTGGTGTCACAAACGTTTATAATGACTTTGGATTTTGTCTTTCTTTTTTTCTATTTTTTTTTAAATTCTTACTTATCTCCCTAGAAGGGGGTTGCTCTCCCAATCTAGCTATCGAAAACCTTTTTAAACACGAATTTAAAAATTAACTATTGGCACAGGGTTGCAGATCAATCCTGCAATTTTTCTAAAGGTTCACAGGCCACGCTAGAGACGTAGTCTGGTTTGCTTTGTGAAGATATCCACATAGATTTGGAAACTATCCCTTAGCTAAAGATTCTGACTTCCAAATCTTATAGAAAATATTTGAGGACTGAATCTCCCAATCTTAGAAAGGGGGGCATCAAAAACTGTTCTAATATTTCTTAGTCATCACACATTCTTCTGAAGGCAGCATTCTGGTACCATGCAAATGAATCACCAATTAAATTCCACCCCAGATATTCCTGAATTAAAATTCAAAGGAAAGTGCTTGGCAAAATGCAAACAAGAGTCTGCCAAACCCCAAACATCTGAAAACAAATAAGAACCCTGGCATGTTTTGCCAAGTTCTAAAAACCAATGGCCACCTGTGTTTGGGAACATCTGCATGTCTCGTGGTTCCCTTTTACTCACATCATGGTCTGTGTCAAAGGTCAAGAACCACCAACCAGAGACCTAATAAAACTGCAGCTTTGGGTAAACAAACGTCAGTCTGCTGTGCTTTGTCAGAAAGAGTCACACAGTTTGCTGAAAGGTATTTTTTTTCCCATTCAAAGAGCATTTCAGCCTCAGGATTAGCTCTCATCTGGCAGGGCTCACCTACATTCTCATTCTTGAGGTTATTAGAGCAAACCATTGGTCCTGGGAAGATGGCTTCCTCCACCTTAACAAGCCTACAGTCAGTTAATCCCTGGAAGGCTTTACAAGTCCATTCCCTGACATGTTTGATAAATATGGAAATTGTAAAAATGTTCTGACTTGTTGAAATTTTTCAGCCTTCTTAAAGCTAGATTTGGCCCCAACATGCACAAAGTGCTGACTTGGCATGCCTAGAAGCCTCCATCACCTTCTCTATTGTGTATACACTGACAACCCCTGAAGCATAAATAAGTCACACTTCACAAAGAAATGTTTACTCTATGCTCTCAAGGGGACTCTCCTTTCTCAAGGAAACAAAAGTATGGCAAAAGGAGGGAAGAGGGTGTGTACTAAAAAATGTGGCAGAAAGGAAAAAACTCACTTCTAAATGATTGCAAAATTGAAGACCATTAAAAGAAGTCTGGGCTTAGGAGAGGGGTTTGTCTGGAGTTGGCTAATAAACAAACCTCTCGAGTCTGAACTGACTGTGGAAGGAACAACTATACTTCTTTGTTTCTTGCTTTACAAAATGTAATGAATAATAGAGGGGCTTCTCCTCCACTGTTCTGACAATGAATACAAGTTTTCTTTCAGTACTTTCTTTAATTCGAATGAGTTAACTCCCGTTTATTCTCAGTCAAACTTTAAAACATGAAATACAATAGATATGACCACTATGTGCTATATATACTATATGTCTGGCCACCATTGACCAAGAAAGTAAGCTCCGGTCTCAGGTATGATTTCCATTCCCAAATAACTAATCATTTCTGAGATAGAACAAACAATTAAATAACCAGCAGGAAAAAGGGCCTTGAACTGTACAAGCCTCTGGTACAGTTTACAAACCCTGTGGATAGAGGATTCAAAGGAAAGCACAATAAATACATTGCTAGGATCCTGAGGATGTACCAGAACACTTTAAAATCAGCAGCCACTTACATCCATCACAGACACTCAGTCTTCAAATTTCTAGCACAATGACTGCTTCCAGGAGATTACCATTATGGGTTTCTAACATCAAATTCCTCAAACTCTGACCATTTCGAGAAGACTGCATTTACAGGGTCTCCCGAGCTTGCTGATTATAGAAAACATGCAATTATGGGAGAAGCAAAGAAAGCAAAAGGCAAAAGGATGCATGGTAAAAAGGAAAGCAGGCCTCACGGATGCACAGATGGCCACATCTTCGTGAGCTGAGTGCCAAAGAACAAGACCAAGGCAGATGACATACATACGTACTATCAAAAATTTCGAAGATAGTTGGCCTTGTATTCAATCCCCAGCACTCAAAATAAGAATGCTAATAATCTAAGCTGAAAAAAAAAACCTTTCAAGAATAACCAAGAATTAGCACTTGGTCTTCAAACAATTCCCAGGGTCAATGTTTGGAGAAGGCAAAGAACGAGTAACTAGGCTATGCCAAGGTCACACACTTTGGATTCTAAAGAAGGAAACAGCAGAGAGAAGTTAAAGTGGTATCCTCTAGGCCTCATCTTATTGCCCCAATTACAGAAAATGAACAAAAGATGGCATTAGAGGGGAGAAATTATCAAAATAACTTGGAATATTATCTCCTAACATCCCATCAATATCAATTTTTTAAAAAACTAGTTGTAACTTGGAAAACTATAGAACAAAGGAAATAATAGTGCAGAGAGAAAAGGTATGGCAGGCTGGGGACCAGGACCCACCCGTTCCGGAGGCACAGCACCCAGGTATCAGGGACCCTCAGCTTTTAATATGTGGGAGAATCAGCTGAGAGAACTCACTAAACCTCAGATTCTGATTCAGGGCAAGAGGAGGGGACTCCAGGCTTTCATTACCAACAAGCCAAGAGGATGCATTGCGATGCTGGGCTTCTGATCCCTCAACTCCCCGGAACCACATTTCAGTCATTCTTACTCATGCACTGCACAGCGCTACTGTCAAGCCATAAGGTTAAGGAAAAGAAAATAGGTTAGATATAACTATTTCCCCTCTAACATTTAATCTAAACTACCTCCCCCAAATGAGTTAAACAACAGAATTACTCTCCCAAGGAAAGGTATCATTTCTTACACTCAACATTATGATGTTTCTCTTTTCCCACAAAAGTTTTATAATACCACTCTATGTAGATGAGTGAGCATATTATATAAACATTCTACCCTTTAATAGCAATCTTTGGAGCAAAGAGAAAATCTGGGGCCATATAAGATTTCAAAAGGAGGCATCACGTTTTAAGGAGCATTGTTCTCAGAAAAAACTACGCAGTATCCTGACGCCTTTGGCAACTGATTTCTGAAGTGCCTGAAACAACACACGCTTAATATAGCTCTTTTCTATGTGGCTGATAGAGAAGATGAGAACAAATGTGTGCCAGAACTTCAATTTTCATTCAATTGTTCATAAAATGGCCACACTGCTCATGTCTAGAAAATAGCTTTCAAACACTGAGACACAATTGTCTCAATTTCTGTGATGTTCGTAAGACACTGCCACACAGAAACATTCTTCTAAGTTTAGTACACATCATTAACATTTCCCCCTCAGTCTGAAGTCTGAACTAACAAAACTAACAAACCCTGATTTGTTGTGCCTGCTGATTTCCACAACATAATGACTTTTACCAAGGTTGAACTGAAATGCAAACATACCAGTGAACATGAAGCTGCATAAAAATCAGAGCTGTAAACACCACACAGTGTTTCCAATCATCTGCCCCACACGAGACACAAATGACTTTAAATGAACAGATAAGAATAAAATGTGATAATTACAAAATAATCGATTTTTGAGTACTATTTAAAGTGATTTATTTAGTACTAAGTTTTATACTTTAATATCTAATGATAACCAGCTTACGCAAATTCTGAAAGTTTAATCATTAGCTTCCAGAGATGGTCTGGGCGTACATTGGCTGTGAACCACATTCCACATACCAGATTTACATGCCAATTCTGACGCCTTAAAATCAAAGATCTCTTGACTAAATCTGATAAATATTGTATGCTAACGAGATGAGAATAAAAACAAAAATAAATCTATAGGTATTCATGTTTTATGTATCTGAGTGTATAGTTAACTGGAAAACTTATGAAACATGTCTACCTTCAGGCTTTTAGGAAATCAGATAATACCCACATTGGGATTAAAGTATCACATGAGGAAAACACACTGGTCTAGGCAGTGGGAACATCAGGCTATGAATAATGATATTTACATTGATTTTAACAAATAAAATTTCTCAGAAAGTTTTTATTTGCTAAGAGAACAAAAATTAAAGCAGTTACTTAAAACACATCATAAAGATGTTTTCTCTAAGACGATTTACAAATTGTGCTTTCAATGGCATCATTATATACAACACCAACTTTTTAATTTGTAAAAGATAAAAGAGGAAATTACAAGCAAATCCAAAGCTATTTCCCTAATCCTTTTAGCCAAAGTAAATCACTCAGTGAATTAAAGAATTTATATTGCATAAAATAGTCATTTATGATGTTAACTAGTCCTTTTAAAGACTTTCAAACATGGGTCTGCACTGCTTTGGCAAATCTTTGAAAAACAAGAAATCTATTAAGGCATTCCCAGTGCCCTGGAAGAGTTCAATTACCTAGTTTATATTACATGGGTGGAAAGTCAGCCACCTTCCATTTCTCGAAGGGCATGCCTATGTGAGGACTTTGCAAAACATTCTATAAAGTCTGTTGGAGTTGTTTATTTCAAAACTAAGTCTTCAAAGCTGAAGAAAATGTTTGTCTCTACAAGAAGGAGCATATGGAAATATTTATAGCTGTCAAGTGCTATTCCACTGCAAAACAAACGTGGAAAAACAAAACAGGGATAAACAGAGCGCAAGGCAGTCCCAGCCTGAAGGGTTGGGAGAGAGCACAGACAGGACACGTTAAGACCCCCATAGGACATGGTGCTCCTCTGGGCTTCACAGAACAAAGGCAGGGGACAGGCTTCATGTTTCCTTTTCAATTATAACCCTGGCTTAAGCATAGGATTAATTTGAGAAATAGTCTTTAAAAAAGAATAAAAGGAAAGAAAAGCAGTTTCTCTTTGAACTAAGAATTCCAAATAAGTATTATAGATACTAAAAAAAATCATTTAAAAAAGTAAAAACAACTGAAACATTAAAACAAAATTGAGTGATATTTCAATGGAAAATATAGTTGAAAACTATTTTACAACAAAATACAAGGCAAACAGCATTTTTAAAGATTATAAACTGCAGCAATATAGATTAATGAATTAACTTAAAATTTAATCTATTTTTCCAATAAAATTCAGACTTTATATAAGGAGTAAGCTGCTAAATTGGAAGATTAATGAAAATTCGCTTTAAAATATAGGATTTTAGGATGGGGATGGAGAGGAAGGGTGACATAAATATAGTATTCATGTAAGAAATTCTCAAAAATATGATTTTTTAAAATATAGTCTTACAATTCTCTTACATTGTGGCCTAGCTTTGGAATATATATTGTTTTAAAAGTTGGCTTCCACGCATGAAATCTGAATTGAAAAAAAAAATCAAACTTCCCCAAACTTTCATCAGTGGTAACCTGAGGAAAAAAAATCCCAAGTCAAACAAAAAGTGAGAACTCACAAAAAATAAAATCCCTCCGTACCCAGAGCTCAGCTCAGCGTGGCTGCAATGAGGCTCGAGTGTTGTCCTCAGTCCTTTTTACAGTCCCAGGCACTAGGCGGGGACACTTTCACACACGCTCCATGACGAAGGCCTATTTAGAGGAAGGCCAGTCTCCTGCCCTGAGCCTAAGCAGCCTGTTTCTGCCACTGCATTTGCTTCTCTGTATGATCCCAGTGAGAAGATTTACCTGATCTGCACTTGCATTAAAAACAGAGTCACATGGTACCAGAACAATGTGAGGCACACAGGAAAGCTTTGATCTACTGGTGGGGCATTCTGACACAAAGCAGGGGAGCTTTGTGAGATTATGGGGACACCAGTGGTGGCCAAGGGGAAATGCCAGGCACAGAATCTGCTCACAGGAAAATGCCTGTTGACCCTACTTGCTTATTTTCTAGACAAATATGGTCTTTGAAACTAAACCCACAAACAGCCATCTAGATTGTATCTCATTTCCACTTTCTATAACATCCACTTAAGCCCTCGCTACAAATTACAACTTCTGAACAAGTAGGAGACAAACAAAGAAACTAGACTCGTGATTAGAAAACCAGAGGAAAATCAGGCTGCTTGATTCCTAGACCCAGCTCCATGCTTTAGAAGAAGAATTAGAAAGTTACTATTAAGAATCCATCAGGCCTCTCTACAGTCCCCTCCTGACTCTTTCATGAGAAGTCATCACAATGTCTGCCAAGATTTCTTGGTGGGAACAAGACTTTGTAAGATGGAACAATTACACTTAATTGAAACTTAGCTTCTGGACATATGCCAGTATTTGCATTTAAGTTATTAAGGGCTGGTGCAGTGTTTTCCGTTGGATCTTCTCTCTAAAGACTCTCGGGTCTGTAATTCATATAATTTCCATTTTTAACTATGAAGGTATAATGATGGCAACAGCTTAGCTCTTACATTCCCTAAAGTCTAAGTTACAATACTCCACACATCTTAAATGCCAGATACTTAATAAGCTCCTACATGACAAGGGGGCAGCACTGACAGGAAGTGGGGAGAAGGGGGAAATGTGCTGAGTGCTTCCTACTCCCTGGTGAACTGGGGCTATACTTTTCTCACAGAAACAGGATTATAAATGGCAGCTAGGATCCTGTCCTGGAACGTTAGCGTTGTAGGATAATTACAAGGAAAGCCTCTTCTTCCATATCAGTACTCGCCAAGAGAAGAAGAATCGTGGGAGCTTTTTATATCTATATCTCATTCAAGAGTGGGACTCAGGTATGTTCATTTTCAAAACCATTAGCTTTCCAGTTAGTAATATTCTGGTGAGTTTTTGAATATGTAAATAGGACAGGTACCAATTGCTGTTAGCATCTCGGTGAGGGGAGGTGAGTTGTGCCCACCTCCCCTTCTCAGACAGGATTCCTGTCTGGCCTGAACCTTCACAGGTCTGTGTAGTTGATCAGCACAAAATGAATTGATGGTATTTTTGTGGACCTTTTTTGATTTTACATTGTTTTGGCTTTTTCCCCCCCTTGTCTTATTGGTCTTTAAGATCTCCCCTCTGTTGAGGCTATGAGGTCTGTAGGTTCTTGGATGTAGCCCGTTATCAGAGAAGAGTGTGAGGAAACGGCAGGGTATGTCCTTTCCCACTAGAGGACTGGCATTGGGGAGCTCCTCCTGGGAGGACTAAAATTGGGGAGCTCCTCCTGGAGGACTGGCATTGGGGAGCTCCTCCTGGAGGACTGGCATTGGGGAGTTCCTCCTGGGAGGACTAAAATTGGGGAGCTCCTCCTGGAGGACTGG
>NC_022009.1:17240098-17241615 GCF_000317375.1 Microtus ochrogaster | reverse complement strand
GTAGAGCAGGCTGGTCTCGAACTCACAGAGATCCGCCTGCCTCTGCCTCCTGAGTGCTGGGATTAAAGGCGTGCGCCACCATCGCCCGGCAAAGCAAAAGATTTTTAAGAAGCAATATAATCAGTAATAACTATCATTTTTCAAAAATAAAGAAAATGCTTTTTTTAGATTTTTTTTGAGACAAGGTCTTTCTTGCTGTGTAACTCTGACTAGCTTGGCACTCACTATATAGATCAGGCTAGCCTTGAACTTCCAGAGACGCTGGAATGTGCCACCCCACACCAGACCTAAGAAAATGCTTCTGAGCTAAATTACATTAATCCCTTTCCCCACCCATGGAGGATGGTTTTAGGATGCTACTTAAGAATAGTAATAAACTGTTCTTTCCTATACACCATACTTACCATGATCTTTAATTTATAGACTAGGCACAATGAGAGATTAACAATTAACAAGTAAATAGAACAATGGCAGTAATACTATAAGTGTTATTAAAAACTTATTATAGAGACCAGAGAGATGGCCCACAGTTTAAAGGGCTTACTGCTTTTCCAGAGGACTTGAGTTTCCTTCTCAGCACCTACACTGGGTGGCTCACAACCCAATGTTATCCCTAACACCTGCACACCTGTGGCATCTGCACACCTGTGGCATACACTCACACAGATACAGACACAGAAATAAAAAATTTAATCTTTAAAAAAAACCCTATGGTTCATTTATTTCTCAAACTTTCCATTGATACTTTAACACTGCAATTGATCAAGAGCAATTCAAAGCAGACAGGAAAAGCAGTGTGTATATTGCTCACCTCATCCCAGAGCTTTGCCCTGTCAGGGGTGAGTCTGCCCCATAACCTAGTCCTATTCACAGAGATGAACAGGAAGAAAATGATGGCTAACCCATCCGCAGGTTCGCCCTTGACCCATCCCCACGAGGAAAAGGGCTTGTATGAAAGGCAGTGAGGTGACCAAACCAGAGTTAGTCATAGCTATCTGGCCTCTCGGTGCTTTCTACTCAGGTCTTGGAGAATCTGACAGCTTAGTGGGTTTCATTCTCTTTGAAGGTGTGCTGAAGACTGCATGATAGAAATTCAATGTCTTAATTGAAAATTTTCACAAAATTACCCGTGTGGATGACATCCAAATATAGTAAGGTGACTAAAAGCTGGCCGAAACATTAATGTTAAAAAGCATTTTACTCTCAAAAGCATCCAAATAGGAAAAAGGGCATCAGTGCCTGTAATCAGAATGGAAACAAACATAAAAGACTTTAAAGCGAGGGAACATGTGAAAATAGGAAAATAAGGGCATGTGTTGAAAAGAGTCATTTTTCCTACACTAACATATAAAGAAATATTAAAAACTAAATGCAGAGGGGGAGAAGGATGGGAGGAGGGGGAGGGAAATGGGAGGCTGGGAGGAGGCGGATTCTTTTTTTTTTTTCTTTTCTCAATAAAAAAAGAAAGAAAGAAAACGAAGTCCCAAGGAATAAATCAGATTAAATGCTCTAAAAAA
>NC_022009.1:17216889-17239998 GCF_000317375.1 Microtus ochrogaster | reverse complement strand
AAAAAAAAAAAAACTAAATGCAGGAATACCATACATAGCTCCAAATCTTAACATGTGCTATTATATGAGGTAGATTCTCCTGACTGAAGAATCTGTTAACATTTAACCATGTGTCTTACTCTGCGGAGAACAGAGGTGATACACTGACAGCCCAAAGGACACAGTTTCTGCTCTCCAGGATCTTGGGAAGAGACAAGAAACAATATACAGTGCTGTGATGATAAGGCAATATGGGTTGGCCATGAGACAGCAGCCTATCAGAAAGTCACTTGAGAAAATAAAGTTTAGGTTGACGCCAGAAGCCAGGTAAGAATCAAAACACATGGGCAGTGAGGATGCATAGAGCATTATGTAGACAGCTGGAGGGAAAGAAAAGAACTTAAACCCAATGAACAAAGGCATGGACAGGGCAATAGGAAGACAGCTAAGAGGTGAGTAGGGCCTAGTTAAGATGTTCTCCTTTAGAACAGAAAGAAGTCCCTTGATTTATAACAAGGAGAACCAACATAGTCAGCTTTGCATTTTGGAGAATGCTGTATAGAATATTCCAAAATTATAGCAAAGGGAAGAACGGTAGCAGGGTATTGCCACACTGCTGTGGAGGTGATAGGGCCTTGGACTGGAACAAAGAAGAGGGAGAGAAAATGTTAGGAACTATCTGAAGATCACATTATCAGAAGTTTGCTTGAAAATAGAATGTAGGGAGGCCAAAAGAAAAAAGACACAAGCTTCTGAGCTGAACTCACGGAGGTCATGGAAGGCAGAACAGGTTTAGAGGGGGAGGCTGGAGAAGCAATGAGGTTAAGGATAGATTTTGGAATGCTCCAAAACCAGACAGAAGTGGATTCCAAAATGAGTAGGACATAAAGAGCTCAGGGTAGCTGTGCTAAGAGAGACAAGTCTCCAGTTGAAGGACGAATTTTCTTACTGTGAAAGAATCAGGTGGGGTCACAAGAGAATAAAGGGTGATCATAACACAAGACCTATCAACAAGCCAGGCACAGAGTTACTGTTTTCATGTGTATTATTGCTTTTTACACTTTTCTGAAAAGTTTTATTTTGTTTTGCCTACACACATGTATCTGTGCATCATTTGCATGTCTGTTACCTTCAGATATCCTGAAACTATGGTTACAAAGAGCTGTGGGCTGCCATGTGGGCCTTCAGACCCCCTGAAACAAACTATAGTTACAGATAGCTGAGGGCCACTGTGCAGGCCTTCAGACCCCCTGAAACTATGGTTACAGAGAGCTGTGGGCTGCCACGCGGTTGCTAGAAACCGAATCTGAGTCCTCTGGAAAAGCAGCCAGTGCTCTTAGCCACTGAGCCATCTCTCAGAATTCATTCTATCAGTTTTAATATTTTCACAACATCCCCATGATGCAGGCATTATTATCTTCATCTGAAACACAAGGAAGCTGAGGCTGAGAAAGCTCATATACTTTGCCCAATTATTTCATAGTAGCAGACCTTAAACTAAAACTAAAGTGGGACCTGAGCATGGTGGCACATACCTTTAATCTCAGAACTTGGGAAGCAGAGGCAAACTGATCTCTGAGTTCGAGTCCAGCCTAATCTACAGAGCAAGTTCTGGGATAGCCATAGCTATACAGAAAAACCCTGTCTAAAAAACAAAATGAGAGAGAGAGAGAGAGAGAGAGAGAGAGAGAGAGAGAGAGAGAGAATATTAAAGAAAAATACCCATGAGAAGACTTGTAGGGTGAAGGGAAGGAAGGAGGGAGGAGAAAGACTCCTTTCCCATGATATATTTTTGGAGAGAAACACCTAGAATGAATAATTAAACACATAATTTTCCTGTATGATATGGAGGGAAGGAAATGAGCAATAAGATTGTGTGTCCAGGGAAAACTGTTTTACACAAGATGCTACAGGAAAGGTATGTGTGAGAAAGTAGACACAGCTGAGGCTGGTGGAAATTCATCTGAAACATGTCATAGAGAAATGAAGAGAATTATTAATAAATGAAAAAAGATAGCTGATTAACACTGAGGGGCTAGATGAGGTGGGTTGTTGTAGAACATTATTTTAAGATGTGTTATGTTTGTTTATGCTGTGGAACATTTCTTTAATGATGCAAAGGTGTGTTGCATTCTTTTAGGCTGCATTTGTTGAACTCTGTGAAACTGTGTTACTTTGCTTGTCTAAAACACTTGATTGGTCTCGAGCTATATGACCAATAGCAAGGCAGGAGAGAGGACAGGAGTGGCTGGCAGCCAGAGAGAATAAATAGAAGAAGAAAAAGAGATAAGAGATTGAGGAGCAAGAAAAGGAGGAGAGAAGGACATCAGGGGCCAGACACCCAACTACACAGCAAGCCACAGAGAAAGAAGTAAAGCAAGGTATACAAAAATAGACAAAAGCCCAGAGGCAAAAGATAGGATAATTTAAGAAAAGCTGGCTAGAAATAAGCAAAGCTACAGTCATTTATAAGTAAGAATAAGACTGTGATTTACTGGGCAGCTGGGGAGCAGGTCCCCCCAAAAGGGCAAAGAACAAAGAGTAAAGAGTCAAAGAGTAAAAAGCAACCAACAGTGGATGTTCATGTACATACAAGACCACAAATCTTACACTATAGTCTTCTTCAATGGACTGAGCAGCTTAGGAACTGCAGAAAAATCTGTGTCATCTGCTGCTAGGAACTTCCTAGACAGATATAACTGATAATAGGGCATAAGAGTTAGATTTGGCAAGAGAGAAGTTAGATTTGCTGCCTGTAAAATATAAAGCAGGGCAAGGATGATTAGCAACGAGCTTGTTCTGCAGAAATCACAAGGTCCCTTCAAGTTGAAGAGCAGGTGCATATGCTGGAAAGATAGGGAAGCTATGGTTAGAAAGGGAAACGTGTTCACACATTCACAGACTAAAGTATGCAAGATGAAGAGGCGGCTGAGGAGTGACAGAAATAAGAAAGTGCCAGAGAAGGAAAAGGTACCAAAGATGTGGTTTTGTTTTTAAACAACAACAATGTGTCAATGTGATGTGGGGTTGGTGAAGGTATTTTCCCATTCAGTAGGCTGTCGTTTTGTCTTATTGACCATGTCCTTTGTCTTACAGAAGCTTCTCAGTTTCAGGAAGTCCCATTTATTGATTGTTGCTCTCAGTGTCTGTACTAGGATGGGGGAATGGATGGAGGGAGGGGGAGAGGTGGGGAGGAGTGGCAGGAGGGGTGTGGGAGAACTGCGGTTGGAATGTAAAATGAAATTAAAAAGAGATTAAAGGGTATTAGAAGAGTCACGGGGAGAATGAAGGTGCAGGATGGCAGAGGGTAGAGAGGAGTTGCTGAGTTCCAGGTCAGCTGTTAACGGCCATGGGAGAGAAGTAACTGCTAGTCTAGCTGGGCTGCAAAAGCATCCTCAAACAGGGCATTTACAGCAGTGTGGAAGAAGTGACGATCTAAAAGTGGCAGGGAGGATTTGGGAGGATAAAGAGCCCATGACAGTAATTAAGATGACAGAAAGCATTCTCCCAGAGTGGCTGGAGGGAAAGAGTATCTCAGGGGACAGTCAGACCTCAATTCAGGGAGGGCGGTTTTGAGAGTAGTCTGCCAATGCCAGGACTGTGCTTGCCTCAATGGATGCTTGTGCCAAGCAACTGTTTCACAGATTGTGATGCCCATGTGTGCTTCCCTTTCAACCAGGTTCTTCTAATGTGACAGTAACTTAGTTGGAAAGAAATCCAAGAAAATTAGGAGGAGGAAGAGAAGAAAAGAAGAGGAGGAAGGAAGAGAAAGCAGAGAAGGAGGAGAAGAAAAGAGGGAAAAAAAGAAAAAGCCCTTTAACAATTAAAGTGACAAAAACTGCCACATTGACCTCTGCTGAGCAAAGAGGTTTATTTAGAGCTGATTGAACACGCAGACACCATTTAAAGACCCAGGCAAGTTTCTGTTGCCACATCTGGTTCTGTCCTCGGTCCCTCTCTATGCATCTCAAGCCCTCTGTAAACCCATGCTAAAAGGATAAGACTAGCACTCCTTTTCATTTGTCCAACGTCCCCTCAGTAATATTGGACTATCCAAAGTTTAATTACATGGCCACAAAATCGTGCTGCAGATTGTTTTTATTTACATGCAATAAAATTTCTTTTCTTTTCTTTTATTTCTCTTCTCATTTTTTAACACAAAAGGCACATTACAATATAATATGCTGAGTATGGTGTCATTTTGTAAACAATCCATAGTTTAGTTTTGTCTTCTACAGTGAAAGGTAATCTATCACTGAGCTGTGTCACCAGCCTGGATCTGATTATAGTTCAATATACACAAAATATAATATTTTGAACACTCTTAAGAGTACAGTTCGGTGACATGAATTACAGTTAGATAGTCATGCAGCCACCACCACAATCCATCTCCAGTACCAATGACATACTGTGAATATTAAAGATCAACAGATGCATGCCAAAAATGTTAACAATGAACAGTTAAATTTCGGTATTTTTTTCCCTCTTTTTAGTTCTCTGTATTTCTTAATTAGTTTTTCTTAAAGCTGGAGAGATGAATCAGTCAGTGAAATGCTTGCCACACAAGCATGAGGAGCTGAGTTCAGATCCCCAGCACACACGTAAAAGCTGTAAATGCTGAGCACAGTGGCGTACAATTGTAATCCCAGCACTGGGGAGGCAGGGGTAGGAAGACCCCAGGGGCTTCCTGGTCAGCTGATCTCAGCTGATCTAGGTCTAGTCAAATCTGCAAGCTCTGTGTTCAGTGAGAGGGGCTGTCACAAATAAATAAATAAATAAATAAATAAATAAATAAATAAATAAAAAGTTGACAGTGATAGAAAAAGACAGCTGGCATCACCCTCTGGCCTCCCCAGACAAGTGCACCAGAAAGATGTACACATGCATACACCACACACACATACACAACACGATCATAAAAATAATGCTAGCAAAAATAAGCAAAACGACCAAATCCAAAGATGACCAATTTTTGACTTTTTCCTTGTTTGCCTTCAGTATAGTATGAACCATGACAACCATTACAGAAGCCCAAAACTCTTAAGTCCACTGCCATGTTTTCTCTTACCTCTCTTCACTGCTTTTCAGTTTCTTTGCAAGGCTCCTTTACAATGTGGCAGCCAACCCTCTAAACCGTTCTGATCAAGACAGTGTGTACAAGAGTGCACGTGTGCGTGCATAATTGTGTGCATGCGTAAGAGTGTTTGTGCATGTGTGCGTCCTTGTAAGTGTGTTCAAAGGCTATTTGGGGGATAAAACCTTGCCCCAAACAATTATTCACTCAACTATAAACAAAAGACTGACAACTAACTAGCCCTTCACAAAACACTTACTATATGTCAGGACTAGTACCTGTTTTATCTACAGGCCTCTCAGTGATTCAACAAGCTAGGGAAAACTATCTTAGTTTCAGAGATGTGTCTAAGGCCCAAATAATTATCCAGGATCTCACAGCTAGTAACAGAATAAACCAAACTTTAACTCCTTGCATGTTAGTAAATAAAGTCCAAAGTCCTTTCCGTACTGTCCGCCTGACACACAAGTCTCTCAAGAAGATGACCATGTTTCAGGAGGAGATCGTCCTCAAGTCAAACAGAAAGCTGGATTATCCTAAAAATTAATAACTGTCCATGGGGAAAAAGCACCAGGAGTTCCCAGGAGGGAAAACAACTGAATAAGGAGACCGTGGAATGCTCCTGTTTCTTCTCTATAAAAACACTAAGACTTACTTTTAAAACCAAATCCCTGTTGAAACCTGTCCACAGCAAGTCAGTAAAGTGGAAGAGATATTACAACTCTGGGATGAAGAAAAGCTTATGGGGGTTTGCTCTGACGTTTAAATTAGAGCCTTTGAAGTCATCAAGAAGGCATTTCCTTCCATGCCATGTGCTACAGGGATTTGTTTTATCACATCTTAGTCTTCTAGGGGAAAATTATACAGAAGCTTAGCTTGTCTGCCAAAATTAACCTGCTATTGGCTAGAAAGGAGAGAGCATAGTTAAAACCATTTGCTAGAGGTGTGTGAAATTAGATTATCTGTATGTGAAGATAATTTTAAAAGATCTGAGAAATTCCTTCATGAATTGAGACAAGCTATAAATGCAAATAAAATGTTAGCCACCCACAGATTAGACAGGGATGTGGAATTCACAGGACCCAGGCTGTTTTAGAACCACACACCTTCAATTCTCTCAAGTTACTGACTATTTAGTTACAACACAGTTTTTAAGTAGCACTTAGGGATTTTTTTAAAAGTTAAGTAGCATTTCTATAGAAATTCCAAATCCTCCATTTTGAAATCTATAATAGCTATAAAATCTATGTAAAGGAATTAAATATTAATGCATTAAAAAGCCAACCCAATTTGTATATATTTTCCTGGCTGTTAGATTAAAATAATTAATTTCTAAAATTAAAATATGCATTTTATAATATTCTTATATGCAGCAAAAATCTAGGAAAATTAGAATTTCATTTTATGATCAAAAATGATTATACATATGAGAAACACTAATTATTAGAAATTTAAATGAGAATAAAGAGAACAAAGGCATGTTCTAACAATCTTTAAACACTAACATTTACTTCTGCTATTAGCATGTTTATATAAAATGTTGCCATTCGATATGAAGCAGATATTTGACATTCTTTTCTTATTCTTTTCGTTTTCATTTAAAGTTATGGCATTTTCCTGTTGTTATTTCAAAGAAGTCACTTTTAATTACAGGGAACATTCCAATGAATTTATTTGACCACAAATTCACTTAAAATAACTGGGTTGCTTCCAGTTTCTTGGCTGTTATTAATAACGCCATCTGGAATATCTTTGTGCTTTATGCAGTATGTAGGTGATTTCCTTAGCTGAATGGCTAGCACTGAAATCACTAGCATGAGTCACATAGGGATGCAGGTGGTTAGCTGTACTGGGTTCATGATTATTAACTGTGGCATTCTCAAACTGTCCTAAATTAATTGTTGAATAGAGACACCAGTAAAATTGAAGTTCTTTCTGTAAATGAACAATTATATAAATGACACTAAAGACAAACTCACCACTTGCTTCTCACGCTACTCTCCTCTCCTCTCATAGTGCTGGTGGGCATTCGTACCAATTGTCTCTATCTAAGGGAACGCTGGATAATAGTGTCCTGCTGCAACCTCTTCCCAACTACATACTCAGCGACATAATGCCCACGACCTGAACTGTCTGTGTCAAGGACTCGCATTCTGGGAAGTGGAAAATGCTATTCGTTGTGGTTTCCTGTCACCCTGTAACCCAGGAAATTGCCCTGCTACTCACATAATGAGCTATGCTGGCCAGCATTTGGTTTATTTCACCCTCACACTACTGGTTTTTCTGCCAGTTTCAAAAGTAGGGGTGGGGAGATGGCTCAGCAGGTAAGGGCTCTTGCCACTGAGAAGCGTTGTTCAATCCCTAAGGCCCACGTGGTACCAAGCGAGAACAGACTCCTGGAGCTCCTCTGGCCTCCACACATGCGTGGCGCTGCATGTGCCTTCCACATGAATGAATGAATGAATGAATGAATGAATGAACGAACAAATGGGTGAATGAATATTTAAAATAATGTAAAGAAAATATAAATAAGTTAAACTTTAAAGAGAGGGCAGCAGAAACTGACATCTAAGTGTCTTCATCAGCCTGGTCCATCACTCAGTCACTCCATAAAGTATTCTAAAAGAACAGCAGTGAGGAGCTGCTAGAAACACAGAGATGTCTAAGACAGGCAAAAACGATGACTTAAGATAGAAATGAGAATTGCCAGACCATAAGATAATACAAGGATGTGAAAAGAGGATATATCACACTGAAGGATTTTTAAATGTCTATGAAAATAAGGAACTTTTAGAATTATAAATGGTATCACACAAAAGTGAAATAATTGTTTAAGGTTAAGAAAGAACTCCCTACTTGGGGCTGGGATGCAGCTCAGCAGCTGGGACCTGGCCCAGCATGTATTCCAGCACTGGAGAGGAAAAAAAAAAACCAAACAACTAGTTCTTATTCCTCTTCAAACACTGCCATGTATCACACTGCATCCCTCTACCAAGGCTGCAGTGATTGGACACTTCTTTGTTCTCCCAATACCTCGCCTATCTCCTAAACACTCACTCATCTTTGCCTTACAGTGGGTGACTGAAAACAGACTGGCGAACAAGAATTCACATTCTGGGCTGGTGACATGCTGAGCATTTTATATACTGAAGCATATTTAACAAGAACACCATGAGTGCAGGCTGTTTTTATCAAGAAGAAAATCCAGTCCCTCGCCAAATGAGCAGAGCAACTCAAGAGACTGAATAAGAAACAAGTCTAAGGTCAAGGAGACAGCAGACCAGCTCTCTGTCAGTGTCTGGACTGTAGTAGTTCTGTTTGGTTCCCTGGAGTCCCTGCTCTTTACTACTTGGCCACACCATTTGTCCTTGTGTGGTTTCTGTTGCTGTTATAAAACACGGACCAAAAGCTCTTGGGAAGAAAAATGTTTATCTGATCTTATAGCTACCAGGTCACAATCCATCATTGAGGGAAGCCAAGGCAGGAACTCAAGGTGGGAAAATGGAGGCAGGAATTAAAACAGAGACCATGGAGAAATGCTGCTTACTGGCTTGCTCTCCACAGCTTGCTTAACTTGCTTTCTTACATGCCCCAGGACACATGCACAAGGGTGGCATCACCCACAGTCACTTACCCTCCCACACCAATCAACCATCATAAATATACCCACATGCTAGCCTGATGGAGGCATTTCCTCAGTTGGGTTCTTTCCTCTCGGGTGACTCATTAGTATCAAGTTGACAAAAACTAACCCTCATACCATCTCTCAAAAAAAAAAAAAAGTGCAGTGTCCATGGAGGCTAGTGGTTAAGATTTGATCCCTTTAAATAAATAAATGAGAAGTGTCAATTCAGCACCAAATTACAGAAATCCTTTTACAAATACTCATTCTTTGTTTTAATTTTTAAAGTTTGTTTCTCTTATTCATTCTTATAATTGAAGTCCAACACACAAGTGTTAACGTAACTCAGTGGATGTGACTCCTTACATTCAGATCAATTACAGTTATCCCAGGAGTGTGTTCATGCTGTGCACACTTGCCACACTTGCCCTCCGAGTGCACGCCCCTCCAGCTTCCAGCACTCAGAAGCTGTGCTTGTGATCAAGAAATTCACTCTTGCATGAATTGCGGGCTTCTAAATTACATATCCTAGTCACTATCAGAAGCTCATTTTCCTTTACTTTGTAAAAGAAAACTCACTGTGTGTGTAGCACTAGATGACGCTAAACTCAGGAGACGCCTGCCTCTGCCTCCTGAGTGCTGGGATTTCAGGCGTGTGCCTCACTCCTGCCTGGCTCACTCACATTGAAAGGGCATAGATCTCTATTTTAGATACCCAAAGTAAATCAAATAAAGTAAAATGTGTGAGTCTCAGTTAGCAAGTTTTAATTATATGAATTTCTTTTCATTTCCCCAATACAAATGGCGTTTATAGTATAGCCTTAATTTTTTAATTAAAAAGTAAATACCACTTAAATATTCTAAAAGCGTCCTAGATGATTCACTTGAGTTTATACAAATAACACGAATACTGTTTCCCTGGATGTGCATGCTATATTGTGTTATACACAAAGACGAGAGATACAGGTGTAAATGTGTCACAAATGTAGTACTATGAAAGTCACTTTAGCCTGTGCTTAAAATAGAACAGAGTTTAAAAAGAAGATTGAAGACTCCAAAAAACAAGCTCAGAAAGGGATAAATCTCCAAAATATGAAAATAAATAAATAAGCTTTTAAATAATACCAACAATAATTCATACAAAATTCCATTTCTCCATCAACTGACAGTGGTGTGGAAAGGGGAGAACAAACTGTGTCCCTAACGAAATACTTTAACAATAATGGAAACTGAACTAGCCCCCAAATTACTAACCTTCACAACCAGCAGTTTGATTTCAATACCAAAAAAGGAAAGGACAGCCATTAAGTAAAATTATCACTGTAAGACATTCATAAAAGGACACAGAATTAATTCATCATTAAAGTTTCATAAGTCAGCCCCAAAATGCTGTCAAATAATATTCACAGCTTAATCATTTGGACCACATCATAAAGAAATTCTTAAGCTTTTTAAACTTTTATTTGTATGTGGTCATGGATGTATGAAAGAGGAGAGGAGCCATTACAACAGCTTAGTTAATAGACACTGTTCTTTGTGCATGGGGCAGAAGTCAAGATTTAATGCGACCAATCCCGTAAGGGTACTATTATTACCTCAATTCTGTATGCCACATACAAATAAGAAACACAAAACTCTAACAAGAAATGCCATCCCAACATCGACACTATGAAAACATATCTTCACCTGGCTTTACTGATGGCATATTTTATGTCCTTTATAATCAATCATACTTATGACTATTACTAATAAAAAGAGATCAGCAAGTATTTCTTTTTCATTTTTATTTTTGTAAACTTTATAATGAAAAAAATCAAACATTGAAACTAACCAGGGCCAAAATCTATACATTTCAATTAATTTCATTACATATAGAGCAGCATTCTGAATCTGTGGAGCTTCACATTGGATTTTACACTTTAGTTATCAAATATATATTTATGCATTTATCCTTGACCAAAAACAAAAAAAAATGTATGACAGAGTTAGAATGGGGGAGGAGGAAATTTTTTTAAAGGGTAAACAAAAAATAATTTAGTCTTTAAAGATTTCTTCTATAGTCTTTTATTTTTATTTTGTTTTTAATGTTTTTCTTTTTTTGTTTCATTTTCTTGTTTTTGTTTTAATTTGGGGGAGGTTGTTTTCTTTGTTTTTCCCCAAGACAGAGTTTCCCTATATAGCCCTAGCTGTCCTGGAACTAGCTCTGTAGACCAGGCTGGCCTTGAACCCCCGTCTCTGACTCCCAAATGCTGGGATTAAAGGCTTGCACCACCAACATGCCTGGCTCATCCTTTATGTAATCTTTTTGGCTTACTCCTCTTGGATTTTGTTTATTTGTTGTGAGCATTTTTTAAATATACAACTACTTTTACCTTGTATATGCCACAAAAGCATGCCCCCCCCAGTTCATAATTTATCTAAGAAACCATAATAAGGACATATTGAATAATGTAAAATTAAATTAGAAGACTCATTCATAGAAAAATTTATATATCAGGAGCTATATACCAAATTAATCTCTCTCCTCTTTCCTCTCTTTGCCTCTTTCTGCTCAGCCTATTATTATACACTAGAAGCACAAGCTTCCTTGCATTATTTTGAAAAAGAAAATGTAGGCCAATCCATTCATCATGCCCATTACAATAAACGAAGTGACACTCGCTAGAATACTGTCTGCAGGAAATTACCTCTATTGGCTCCAACTGCTCCTCCAAGCATGTCCGCAGACAAATGTTTACTGAGCTCCGTGGAGGCCTATTGTAACTGATAGAACACTGAATGCTTCCAACCTTTCGTGTCCATGCTTTGCAAGAAAATGTTTATTTTTCTTGGCAAGAAATTGACGGAAAATGGGAAGAAAAGGCCAGACTACTTTCTTATGTAAGTGAACTGGGATTTTTAGAGAACTGTTTCCCACTAGAAATTTGTCTACACACAACTTAATCGACAAAATTTACAACGTTTGCAGCTCTTAACAGATTGTGTCTGTTCTTAAACCTATAAATGAACTTTCTGATCACATCAAACCCAGGTCCGGAGTCCAGTTATTTAAAGTGGAACTGGAGAGCCAGAACACAGCTACAGTTAAAGAGATACCAAGAAGACTCAATCCTAGCAGCAACACTGTTTTCTGCTCCATGTGCCAAGGATGCTGCTCAGGGCCTGCTCCTGTGATCGTTGAAGCCTGAGCCTCATGACCTCACTCAGTGAGATGCCAGGTCTAATGCCAAACCAAACACAACTGTTTTCATACTGAAGTTCCAAATTAGGAAGAGGCTAATTACTTAAATTTAAATTGGAAGGGAAAAAATTTTTGAGAGTCTATAAATCAGAAGGCCCTTAGAAACTGGAATGAGTATGGGAGGGAGGAAATGAACTCATGTGTATAAAAACAAATTTTTATTCACCTCTCTCAAGAATGTAAAAAAATAAAGTTTAAGTAAAAAAAAATCCTCATCTGATGTTTAAACATAGTCCTTTTTACAGACTTCGAATAGATAGGAATTGATCATTGGTAAGTAAGGCAGACATGTCATGGTAATAAAAATAACCTGTCCCAAAGAGAATCAGATGATTAATTAAAGTAATCAGCAGAGAATAAACAATTTATTAATTAAAGTTCACAACTTTCCAGTATACTTTTTCTATTATTAGAAAGACATAGAAAATTAAGCATATTACCTCAGGGCTTCTGAATTTTTCCTATTTTGTACATCTATAATTTTTCACACAGGAGAGCATTCAAAATGTAAATACAGGCAAAAATGAGCAACTCAACATACGGAAAACTCGAGTCACTCCCAGAATGAACACTTTCTGAACTATTCTATTTATAGCTGACAAACTAATATATAAGTTGTGCTTAAGCTGGGCCATCCCTTGCATGAAACCTAAATTTTACAATACTTAAATGCCATAAATCTGCCAAACTCTACTTCTGATTAAATTAATCCAATATGACTTTAGACCAAGGTCTTAGAGCAGAAGCTGCCCAGAAGAAAATGCTCCAAGGACAAACTTTCCCAGTGCTGGAAAAGAACCTAATAATATGAAAGCAAGGATACATTAGGTCTGAGTCTCCCAGCATAAGAAATACTCCCACATTGACAAAGCCGAGCCCATAAGTCTAAACTTTAAGTTGTGTTACAAAAACAGGGAGTGACTTGGTCTAAATAACATGAATAAACAACTTGGGACTTAAATAATAACAACCTCAGATGACCCAAAGTCTCAATAATCTTGGTCTCTCAATTCCTATAGGACTCATAGACTGAGTCAGGTGGTAGAGCAGGTGGCTAATATTCTTAGGTCACTTTTTCTTAGTTCTTTTTAAACTCACAGAAAGGTCACAGCTATAGACAATTCTTCTCCTAGTGCTGCAAAAGGACAGGCTCCAGTGAGAACAAAATACCTTGATTCAGCCGACTATGGCTAGCCACTGGAAAACAGTGACACTGCAATAGCAACATTTGAAAGAAAATATGCTAGCTATTTCAGGCAACATAGAAGAAAAATAAAGCCAGATTATAACAGTCACTACTCAGTTGTTGCGAAAGAAGGCAGACACCTGAGTTAGTAGGGAAGAAAGGCAGACATAACCAGATAGACTGAGATAGTCTACAGACAATCAGCAGTCAAAGAATCATTAGTGTGGGCAGCAACTGAGAACAAGCCCTGAAACCTCAGGCCTCCATACACAAAAGAAAACATGTGCGTACACACCTGCACACATGATCATGCCAGAGATACGTGCACAGTCATGTACCACAGTTGAGGGATATTTGATCACACTGTGAACCCCGAGTTTGCATTAATGAAATAAAACCTTGAGTCAGGAGGTGAAGCCAGCAACTAGTTAGCTGGAAGAAGCCATTGAGAGTTAGAGGAAGGAAGTCTGGAACAGGGATAGAGAAATGCAGAGGAAGGAGTAGGGAGGTACTTGGAGTTTCGCAGTCTTTTTTTTTTTTTTTTTCCTGGTTAAGGAGAAAGGTCAACTGGTTGCTTCTTGGTCTCTCTGAGTTAGCAGGTTTTCACCCCAGTATCTGGTTCCCAAGTCTTTGTTGGTAAAATAGAACAATATAAACTTGGTTAAAAGCTACATTTGGCTGCAGGCAGAGGTGGTTCCGTTGGGAGCAGCAGGGGCAGTGATGGCAGAGCTGCAGTCAGTAGCTGAAACAGCAGTGGATCCAGGTGCATCCACTGTGCCAATGATAAAACAACATTGCACACATATACAAACACCATAAACATTGATAATTTACTAAATAACAGATGAAGAAAGAATAGCTAAAAAAATAGCTTGATACAACAAAGACTTAAGATCTTTTGTTTGTTTGTTGTTTTTTCTTTTATGGTTTTTCAAGACAGGGTTTCTCTGTAGCTTTGGAGCCTGTCCTAAAACTCACTATGTAGACCAGGCTGGCCTTGAACTCACAGAACTCCGCCTGCCTCTTCCTCCTATGTACTAGGATTGAAGGCATGTACCACCGCTGCCCTGAAAGACTTAAGATCTTAATTTGCCCAAAGCACTAAAAGAGAATTAAAACCAATCAGTCTTCAAACTACTCATAACAACACATCAGACAGACAACGTCCACAAAAACAGTCTGACAATGGGAATTATCACACAGGTGTCAACAACGTGTTACAGGTCCAGAAGATGATGCAATCAATCCTGAGTAGAAGCCAGAACATTTGAAGATGAGTGATGGTGAAAGTAGTGAAATTTGTGCCAGATCATGGCACTGTCTCTTCAAAATGTCCCTTGACCTACCCCCAATCTCTTCGTACTAACAAAGTCCAATCACTGGCATTTGCGACTGTGATACTTCACCAAACAAACTATGAGACCCAAGCAAATCAAGTCAGTTTCCAAAGTCTCCCAAGACACCATTTATTGTGCTACTCTTACTGCCCAGATGACTCTGGAGACCACCAATGACTTTGAGAACCAATCATCTGCTCCCCAAACAATCACTTCTTGAAGGCCTCTCCTACCTTTTACCTGAGCTCCTCTAAATTTGGTCATAAAGAATATCAAATTACTTCACCCTAGCTAAAGAGCAGACACAGCCTTTTTGTCAAGATCATGTAATAGTTAGCTTCTGGCACCAGAAACTCTAAGACTCCATACGGGCTCTCTGACTTCACCATTATGTAACGCTGGACCGGTCCATCTGTATTCTTACTGACATCATCTATCATCTGAGGGAACAAAGTCAGTCTCGGGGGAGGTGGGTGATGTGTGGATTTGTGTCAAGTTTTAATAGTTAGTGGGGTGAGTATATAAATATCTGTATATTTTGTGAAGATGACTATAGATTCATATTAGGTAATAATATCACTTTATTACATAATTGGTCATCAATATAAATGCTCAAAGCCTAGAGAGGGGAAGGGAGAAAGAACAAAGATAATTGTTTTGTCTATATTTGCAGACTCTGTAAGCCTACTGAGACTTCTGATTTTGTATCCCAATTCCAATTTAAGTTCCCTGAAGCTTACATCCATAAAGCAAACAGAGCTTAGGGCCTTTTAAGCCGAGTCATCTTAGAACAGCAATAACCAAACCCATTTTTGAATGTTTGTAATTCAAGAAATTTTAAGCTCCTTTTCTGCTGTTCTATAATTTTATGTATTGGTTTGCTAGAGTCTTCCTAGCTTGTCTGTGCTATCTATATCAATGCTCTCCAGTCGATACTCCTACGATGATGATACACTCCACGTGTGTACTATCCAACATGGTAGCCTCTAGCCCATGAAGCTATTGTGCATTCGAGACACAGTTAATGCATCTGCAGCATGCCTTCCCTACTTTAATCCAAATCTGAACAGGCACAGTCATCTTAGACTGTGGCTACCATTTTAGACAGCTTGGGCCCACAGTAAGTATGCCACAGACAAGGTTCCTTCCCACAGGTGCCCACGCACCGCCCTGATTCATCTTCACACTCATGGCATTCCCTCTGCTTGGATTTCTGTCCCCCACCTCAGTGTCGAACGCCTCCTCATTTTTCCAAGCCAGCTCATTTGGTACCTTTCCACGACCCTTCATTCCTTTTCTTTCTCCAAGAGAAACAGAATAAGAAAAGCTACAGTTTAGCAACATTGCAAACTAACATTTGAAACCCAGAAATACTCTCTCTACATCAAAATTCACTACATTTTAACCAAATTTTGTGCCTCAATTTTCTCACCTGTAAAATACTAACATGAATTCAAATCTTGCAAATTTGTTGTAAAAACTGAAAATTCAGAGTAGGAGCTAGAGAGATGGCTCGGCAGTTAAGAGCACTGTTTGTTCTTTCAAAGGAACAGAGTTCAATTCCCACATGGTGACACAACTATCTGTAACTACGGGTCCTGGGTATCTAGTGCCCTCTCGGGCTTCCATTGGCACCATACATGTTTGTAGTACACAGACATACATACAGGCAAAACACATACACATAAAACAATTTTTTTAAAAAAGAAAATCTGAATAACATTATCATGTAGTCAATATTTTTGTCTATTTACATAAATAGCTATGGAAGGTTGTGATGGCTAATCTCCACTGTCAACTGGACGAACTTAGACTCACCTGGGAGAACCTGCTGAGGGCATTTCCAGAAAGAAGAAAATGGGCTGAGAAGTCCCAGGCTGAAAATGGGTAAAACCAACCCATGGTCTAAGGGCCCAGACTCAATGAAGTGGGGAAAAGCAGAAAGTTGTGCCCGATCCAGCATGACTCTTTCTGATTCCTCTCATTTGCGATGTGGCTTGCTCAGCCATGCCTTCCCTACCATGATGGGCTGAACCTTCTGAAACCACAAGTCAAACCAAAAAGTTCCTCCTGTAAGCTGTTTGCGACGGTCATGTCGACAAGAAAGGGAACTAAAGCAACAGGCAACATTGAGGTTTTCACTGCATTTCCATAACAACTTTATATGGGATATGACACTCCTTTATTTATCCATTCGCAAGTGTAACATTTTTTATTCGTTTATTCATTCAAAGACACCACACACATCTGGTAAGAAACTGGAGGTAAAGAACTGAACAAACAAAATCTTTGAGCTTGCAGATCTTATATTTGAGAGGAAAAGACAGAGATAAACAAGAAAATTATATGTGTGTGCTTGTGTATAGACAGTATATATATACACACACACACACTATACTGTAAATAGTATGAGCGATATGAAAAAATAAAATAAGTAAAGAATTGAAGAATGTTATTTTCTAGAAAAGGCTGCATAACAAAACCTTACTGTTAACGTAATAGTTGGACAGGGAACTATATATAACACCAAAATCAGCTATATGGCTATATTTAGGAAGAGTGCTCCAGGAAAGGCACAGAATTGCTGGGAGTCAATACACTGAAGATTCCATACTAGATGCAAGAAATACACAAATGAACAAAAGCGCTGGGGACTGCAGGGACTGTGCATTACGATGATTTGATGAAAAGAACGGTGGCACACGAGTGTAACTCTAGCGCTCGGGGGGTGGAAACAAGAGAATTCAAGGCCATCCTGAGTTACATTTAGATTCTGTCTCAAATACCAAAAAGAAAAGTAAATAAATAAATTTATAAAAAAAGAGAAAAATACAATGAGAGGAAAGAGATATTGTTTCTCCTGTACAGAGGAAGATATTGAGAAATTAAGGACAAACTACCAAATTATAAAACATGCATTTAAGCCCATGAAGTGACAGTTAATCTCACTGTTTTGTTAATATGCCATCCTCTCCCTTTTAATAAAAAGTCTCCAAAGAGAACCCCAGGCGATAAGGACTGTGGACAAGTCTCCCAAATGCCCTCAAAAGCAGTGTGAGCGCAGAGAGGAGACAATGATGGAGAAAAGTGAAAAATCCACTCTGGACAAAACACAGAAATTCCATCATAACTAAAGAGGGCATGACGAAAGGAAAGAGAGATTTGGGGAAATTCCAGATTAAAAACAATAAATAAAATGCACAACTTACCAGAAAAGTGGTGTTTTCAAAGTGGGACAGAATGAAAGAGAACTGTTTAAATAATCCAGCACTCACCCCATCAATAGAGAAATATCTAGAGGGGCTTGAAAAAGGGGTAAGATGGGGAACAAAGAAGAAAACAAGGTCGCGATGACAGATAAAAACTGAACTAGTGATCAGTTAGCAAAACACACCAGGATTTACTGGCCCTCTCTGCTTCAATATTTTCTTTGTTGTAATTTTTAGGATTTAAAATAGTTTGTTCCAAAGCTGATTCCTATAACTTAGCAATCTAGTCCACAACTACCAACATATTAGCAAATAAAGAAAATTCCAGAACCATATGGGAAAAATTCTCACCATACCGTCATAATCTTTTTAATCTCTATGAAAATATATTACTCATAAGTGTTATGCTTTCTTAGTAATTTCCAAGTGATATATATCCATTCTCAATATACATCTAACCCTGATTATCTAAGAAAAAGACAGGAAGAAAGATAGAGAGGGAAGGAGGAAGAAGAAAGGGAGGGAGAGAGGGAAGGAGGGAGGGAGGGAGGAAGACTCAGAACTATATAAAGAAGAATGTATCAACTTTATTGCATCCTCAGAAGGCTATGTCTATCAGTAAGATCGATGTTTGCATTCATTCATTTCTGTATATATGTTTGATGAATCTCGTATGTATATAGAAATTTTTAGCAAATTTTCTTTTCTGCAGGCTGACTTTAAAATCATGATCCTCCTGCCTCAGTCTCTGGGGTTCTGGGATACATCATCCCAGCTCGTTTGTTATCATACTTTTAACAAAATCTTTTATCGTACTATTTTATAATTAAGAATGAAGAACAATTTGCCTGACTTACAATACGAATTATAATAAAGGCAAATATTCTACTATAAAGCAGCAGTTCTCCGTTCAAGCAGAGAATGTTGATTTGTGAGTTTACCCCTAAATAAATAACCATCTATTGCTCAATCCTGAGCTAGTGTGGGATTTCTTTTAAGAGTCCGTTCCACATTCTGCCTTTGAAATGATAAGATACCCTGAACAAGAGAAATCCATTGCTCTTGACAGGAAAGTCACAGAAGCTGGGGCTTCAAAGGGGCAACATTACATTTCCAGCAGAAGACCAGCACAGTGAGTGCGGTTAGTGTTCGGCTCTCCTTCCATACAGCTGGGAATCCTCCTCAAACCAGGACAGACCTTCAAAGATCAGTTAAGTCATCAATACAAGTACCCCACATGCCAACCCAACCTCATTAAACCTTCACCAAGACTCCACTCCTAGGTACTTCAGATCCTACCAAGCTGACAATGGAAATCAACCGTCACAGCTACAAACTTATCCTACGGCCTGTAGAGGTACAGTGCTGTAGAAAAAATCTACAGGCCATTCCTAAACACTAACGACAACAGAAATCCACCAATACGCCATTTTATTTGAGAATGCAAGAGTGGTCCAGTACCAGAAAAAAATTATAGGTAAATGTCATACATTAGTAGAATAAGAGCAAAATCCTTGTGATATATATACACTGCAGATAGAAAGACAGTTATTAAACCTCACATTGTTCTATTACTTAAGGAAAGAACTTTACCCAGCAACAAAGCTTTCTAACATGAAAATCTCTTGTGTTAGGGGTCTTTTTCACATCAGGACAAACAAGACCCCATTACCACTGTGCATACCTAAAATGATAAAGTATGAGCTTGGAACCTAAAGAATTTCCACTGCATAAGTGATTCTCCACACGAAAAACATAGGAAATTTACAAACCACTTTAACAAGTTAGGAAAACTAAAGTTCCTGACTCCAAATCTACCTATAAAAAGCAATCTTTCTACAACAATTTGATTATGTAACAAAAATAACTCCTGCTAAAAAGAAATATTTAAAACCACGACTAAACGAACATGAAAATAATATACAAAGCATTAGTGACGAAACTCTGCATAAAAATCTCCTAAGTAAAGAAATAAACCATTTTCATGACTGAATATCATACTCTTCTCAGTTTAGGAATCCAAATACTAACATATTTCCAAGAGGACTTTGAGTGTGAGCAAAGAGGCAGCTAGACAGATTCCCAAATGATTAGTACCAGACACAGACAGACAAGAACTTCTCCCCCTCCTGGCTTGGTTTTTTGGGGTATTTTTTTCCCCTTTGGGTTTTTTTCAAGACAGGGTTTCTCTGTAGCTTTGGAGCCTGTCCTGAAACTCACTCTTGTAGACCAGGCTTGCCTGAAACTTACAGAGATCCACCCGCCTCTGTCTCCCAAGTGCTGGGATTAAAGGCATGCGTCACCACCACCTGGCCAAGAACTTCTTTTTAAAACATCAAATCCCACACTTCAAGGATGACGGAATTTTATTTATTCCATTTCTGGTCTTATTGGTGTCAGAGAAAACAACCTGAACTTCAGAAAGCAAACCAACTAATACTAAGTCAAAAGACAGATGATTTTACCCACTGGATAAATGCACCAAACAGGCCAGCAAACCATTGATTCTTAGTAGTACAATAAATATTAACTTAAAAGAGGAAAGAAATCTTTCTTCTTTTTCCTTCTTTCTTCAGTGCTGGATACTGAACCCAGGGCCTTGGGCTTGCTACTCAAGTGCTCTACTGCTGAGCTACAGCCTCAGAAGACCAAACAAACAAAATCTCAAATCTTAGCCTCGATAAGATCAGATGCCGCAGTTTAGAACTCCACACAAGTGTGCTGAGAAGTGTGGAAAGCATGGCAGGCACAATTTCACAAAGCCCATGACAGTGCTCACGCTAAGTGAGCATGCCAGAGTCAAGAAGCGCCACTGAAGGTTCTCACATCCCCTCCAGAAAACCTAGAGAATCAGTCATACAGGAAAAGGAGAGAACAGGGAAGTCTACAGGGAGGAACAGCCCTTAATGAAACAATCAGCTCCTCTCACCAGCTGAGAGCAGTCTTCCATGGTGGTTCAGAAGACACCAGCTCACAGGAATTTCCCACAGGCATTCCCAAGTGTGTTAGTCACGGCAGCCAACAGGAATGGACCAAGAAGTATACTTTTATTATGGTTTAGATGTTTTTCTGTTTTTCATTTTTACTTCCGCACTACTTTAATTTTTTAAGATATAAACTTTTTTCTTTTATCATTTATTTGTTTTATTAGTTTGTTGTTTAAATAGGGTCTCACTTTGTAGCCCAAAATATTTTGGAACTCATGATAATCTTCTTGCCTCAGCCTCCCAAGTGCTGGGTATAGAGGTATAAACTACCACATCCAAGCAAAAACTGCTTTTCTAGACTGTACTAACTTCATAAATATATATGCAGGATTCCCACTTGTTAACATTTTAATCCGTGTTCATTGAAGTTTCTTAAAAACAGAGAGAATGGAGTTGGAGAGATGCATTGCAGTTAAAAGTATATACCGTTCTTGTAGAGGACCTGAGTTCATCACCAAGCACCCATGTAAAGGGCTCACAATTGCTTGTAACTCCAGTTCCAGAGGATCCAAGAGCCTGTTTCAATCTGCCCAGACACCTGCATTCACACACACGTATCCACATACAGATGGACATGCGTGGACATAATTAAAGTAAATCCTCAGATGGTGGTGGGATATACCTTTAATCCCAGCACTTGGGAGGCAGAGACAGGAGGATCTCTGTGAGTTCGAGGCCAGCCTGGTCTACAAGAGCTAGTTCCCGGACAGTCTCCAAAACTAAACAGAGAAATCCTGTCTTGAAAAAAAAAAAAAAAACCTTTGAAAAAATAAAACGAATATCCATGTAACTCGTGTAATGAATCTCAGTATCCTATTCAACATTCAAGGAACAATTTAAGTGTCAATTTTAGCCTGAAAATTGTTACAGTAACAAAATTAACTGTTTCTACATCTTAAATATACTGTAGGGATACTAAAACCAGTAATTAGTGAATCTCTATTACATGCCAAGGCTTTATAAAAATTTCATCTTAATCTTCTTGATAGTTTCATAAGTCACTATTATTCATATAACATGATGGAAACTAAGGAAGAGAAGCCAATACGAAGATGGAGAAGTCACTGAGGAAAACACCAGACACTGACCTAAGGCCTCCACAAGCATGTACACATGCCCACACATGGATGCACACTCCCCCAAATAAAGTACCTAAGATTCCAGCATTAACACGCTAACTTAAGCTATATTTGTCATCCTGTTGCAAATAATGACAAAATTAGAAAAAAAAATACTGAAAAAAATTATTGTCACACACTGAACAAAGTAGTATAAAACTGTGATCTGTAAAAAAATGAAAATTAAGCCCCAAATCACTTAGTGCATACTAGAGAATGATAACACTGCTGGGGTGCAGTCAGGTTATGCTAGGGTGGCAAAGTTCAGAGTTCAAAGGGTAGCAAGGGATAGAATCTCCAGGACAGAACACTGCAGAGGAGGGAGCTACACAGAGATGGGCTCACACAATCTGTACAAGGGAGATTGCAGCTACAAACTAATCTGCTTATTCACTGAGTAAACTGAGCAAGGCCAAACAAAGAATCATGAATGGCACATTTTTATTAGAAACAAAAATTTTCAGAGGACATACAAGATTATAGGATATTTTGGTCATTAAAGCAGAGACCTCATTCAATATCTAGAGCATTACACAAAAACTCCAGAAATCATACCCTAATAAAAACCCTAAGTGGACCATGGAGTGATGCTCAAATGTTAGGGTGCATCAAACAACTTGTGGTTTATTAAAGTTCACACATGTGTGGCTGCAAACATGGCTTGGAGGCTAAAAGTACTCGCTGCTCTTGGAAAGGACCAGGGTTCTGTCCCAAACACCCACGCAGTGCCTTAAAACCTCCTGTAACTCCAGTTCCAGGAGACTGATGCTCTCCTTCTGGCCTCCGCAAGCACCAGCACACACGTGGGACACAGGGATACAGGAAGACAAAATACCTCTACATATAAAATAAAAACCAGTCTTTAAAAAAAAATCTGACCACTTAACCACTGAAATGTGCAACTATGAACATTCTGCCAGCAATGCTGGTTGCTGTTAACATTTTAAAAGCTTTTCTCATCTCAAGATCCGTTTTGTCCACTTAGCAATGATGCACATTGAAATTTAGTCTGTTTAAAATAATATTTAGCCCAGAGAGAAAGAATACTTTACTTCATCCTAAAAATAATAGTGGTTAGTGTGTACTTTTGAACCCTTCATTCAACAGTTTACTTTTCCTTCACAATTGCAAATGACTAAGATCAATTTTAAAATTTAGTTTGAAAAGTGATGTAAATACTGAAGATACATATTAAGTGTGAATTTTTCTATAAACACATATAATAACTACCATATAGGATTAAGATAAAAATTATCATATTATTTTAATGCTTTATATCCTAAAAAGTACAAATACAAAGAACACTACTTTTTATTTCGATTATAATATTTTTGTATAAGAAACAAGTTTAGTAAA
>NC_022009.1:17208144-17215900 GCF_000317375.1 Microtus ochrogaster | reverse complement strand
GCGAGAGCTCTGCTCTCTGAGGCACACGCGATGACGCTCCGACCCAGGATGGACGTAGGCTAGAATCTTTCCTGGTAAGACTGATGCTACACAGATTATTAGAGATGGGTTGATTGGTATATGAGAATTAGCCGGTAAGGGCTAGAGTTAATGGGCCAAGCAGTGTTTAAAAGAATATAGTGTCCGTGTAATTATTTCAAGGCATAAGCTAGCAGGTGGCCGGGGTGCTGGGGACGCAGCCCTGCCGCTCCTAATACTACACAGGCTGGCCTCAAACTCACAGAGACCCGCCTGTCTCTGCCTCCAGAGTGCTGGGGTTAAAAGTGTGTACCACATTCACCCAGTTTCTTTTCTTTTTTTCATTTTTTTAAGAGTTCTCCAAAACAGAACATTCCTATTAATATGGAGCAAAAGGAAAATCTATCTCTGCTGGTCATCATTTTGCCTCTGGAATGTCCCAACCTCACTCTAGCCTCCCCTTTCAGAAAGAGCTAGTCATTAGGACCCTTTATAGGTAAGTCCTTCATTCTTTTTTTATTATTATTAAAAGTTTCCACCTCTTGGGCTGGAGAGATGGATCAGTGGTTAAGAGCATTGCCTGCTCTTCCAAAGGTCCTGAGTTCAATTTCCAGAAACAAGATGGTGGCTCACAACCATCTGTAATGAGGTCTGGTACCCTCTCTGGCCTGCAGGCATACATGTAGGCAGAATATTGTATACATAATAAATGATTAAATATTTAAAAAAAAATTTCCACCTCTTCCCATCCTCCCATTTCCCTCCCACTTCCCCCACTTCCCCTCCCCCTCGCTCTCCAGTCCTAAGAGAAGTCAGGATGCCCTGCCCTGCGGGAAGTCCAAGCTGTCCCCCCTCCATCCAGGTCTAGGAAGGTGAGCATCCAAACAGCCTATGCTCCCCAAAAAGCCAGTACATGCAGTAGAATCAAAATCTGGTGTCATTATCATTGGCTTCTCAGTCAGCCCTCATTGTCAGCCACATTCAGAGAGTCTGGTTTGATCACATGCTCATTCAGTCCCAGTCCAGCTGACCTTGGTGAGCTCCCATTAGATCAGTCACATGGTCTCCGTGGGTGGACGCACCCCTCGCAGTCCTGACTTCCTTGCTCCTGTTCTCCCACAGGGAAATGCAAATCAAAACAATTTTGAGATACCATCTTACACCTGTCAGAATGGCTAAAATCAAAAGCACCAATGATAGCCTATGCTGGAGAGGTTGTGGAGTAAGGGGAACATTCATCCATTGTTGGCGGGAATGCAAACTTGTGCAACCATTTTGGAAATCAGTGTGGCGGTTTCTCAGGAAACTGGGAGTCAACCTACCTCAGGATCCCGCAATTCCACTCTTGGGAATATACCCAAGAGATGCCCAATCATATTACAAAAGCATTTGTTCACTATGTTCATAGCAGCACTATTTGTAATAGCCAGAACCTGGAAACAACCTAGGTGCCCCTCAATAGAAGAATGGATAAAGAAGGTGTGGCACATATACACTTTAGAGTTCTACTCAGCGGTAAAAAACAATGACATCTTGAATTCTGCATGCAAATGGATGGAAATAGAAAACACTTTACTGAATGAGATAACCCAGACCCAAAAAGAGGAATATGGTATGTACTCACTCATAAGTGGATTCTAGCCATAAACAAAGGACATTGAGCCTATAGTTCGTGATCTAGAGAAGCTAAATAAGAAGGTGAACCCAAAGAAAAACATATAGTAATCCTAGATATTGGAAGTAGAAAAGATTGCTGGGCAAAAGTTGGGAGCAGGAGGCTGGGGATGGATTGGGGGAAAGGGGAGATGGGGAGAGAGAAGGGAGAAGGGGAGGATTGGGGAGAGCTTGGGGGAATGGGATGGTTGAAATGGAGGGTGGATATGGGAGGAGGGAAGAAGATATCTTAACTAAGGGAGCCATTTTAGGGTTGGCAAGAGACTTGGCTCTAGAGGGGTTCCCAGGTGTCCAAGGGGATTTCCCCAGCTAGGTCCATGGGCAGCAGAGGAGAGGGTGCCTGAACTGGCCTTCTCCCATAGCCACACTGATGAATATCTTGCATATCACCATAAAACCTTCATCTGGCGATGGAAGGAGATAGAGACAGAGACCCACATTGGAGCACTGGACTAAGCTCCCAAGGCCCAGATGAAGAGCAGAAGGAAGAAGTCCTTCATTCTTTAGTTTGGTCATATGAGGGGAAACTCCCCTTATCATCTTAGCCATTTTCTCATAGACGTACTTGAGACTCTTTACTCTCAAAATGTGCCAATCAGGATAATCTGGTACAGATTAAAAGGCTATCATCAGTCTTGTTCCGGACACTCTGTTAAGGTAGTCCGGGAGCATAATGCATTTTGGTAGGAACATGGCAAAGTTGTTCATACTGAGTTTGTAGTTAAGTGAAAGACATCAGATCTTTTCTTCTACCCTTCATCTAAGCCATATCTTCCTAACTGCATCAACAAAATACACAGCATTCTATATTACATTATAAATTCATCCTCATTAAATTTTATCATACTGGTCAAGCCCATCAGGCTCAGCATGGTTTACCCTTTCTGATTCCCATACCTATCACCTAATAATTAGCCATCCCTCCCAATCATGTATCAGGTACAACTGCCTCTGCCTCCCAAACATCGGGATTAAAAGTGTGCACCACCACACCTGCCTATACTAAGATTTCATCTCACCCCAGTGAGAATAGTTAGCATTAAGAAAATAAAAACCAACAAATGTTGTCAAGGGTTCAGGACAAGGCATCCTTCACACCACTGGTAGAGATGTAAATTATTGTAGCCACTAAAGAAACTAGAATGGAGGCTCCTCCAAAATACTAAAATTAGAACAACCATATTATCCTGCTATCCTACTCTAGGGTCTATAGCTAAAGGATCAGAGGCAACGTTCAACAGAGGCATGTGTACACTCATGTTTACTGCGACCCTATTCACAATTGCTAAGTCATGGAATCAGCCTAGATGGTCACCAATAGATGAAAAGAACAGGAAATTTGATATATGTATACAGGGGTATTATTCAGCCATAAGGAATAAAATCATGTCATGAAATTGGATACCACTAGATATCATCATGTTAAAGTAAAATAGGCTAGACTTGGAAAACAAATATAAATGCTTTCCTTCATGAATTGAATCTTTAAAAAGGAAAGGAACACATGAATGTGGGAGGACTCTGGAGAAATGAGAGGGGAAGAAGCAGCAGGGGGAGGGGAAAGCAGGTGAGTAAGGATAACGGGCTGGACACTATCAAAGCGCCTTTCATCCATAAATGAAAATGACAGGTTGTAATCTATTACTTCACACAATTAACATAAACATATAACAAAAATGGGCTTTCCAAATTTAAGCATCCAGTTCCTGTTGCCAACTGCATTTCCTCACGATTTTATAATGAACAAGACAAGCGATGGTTATCCAATGCTTTGGTTTCTTTGGGCTACTTTCCTTCTCCCTTAGTAGTTATCTAGAGTTAACAATCCTGAAAGTGGTTTCTAGCAAGGATTCCCTTTCTCGCCCTATCTATGAAAAACCCAAATGTTCAAACCTTAGTGTGGCCATCATCCAAAGCAAAAGAGCAGCTCCATCTGCAGCTGCGGGGCAATACCTTCTTCAAGAGGGTGGGCTTTCCATACTGTCAACTCCTTATCACAAACAAGTACTTACTATAGACAAAACATGCTGGGATGACACAGGGCAGAAACTCAGTCACTGCCTAGCTCGTTAGGTAGTAAATAATGGCAGTCAGTAATTCTATGGGACAGACTTCTGACGATAAAAGACAACCCTCTGAGTAAGCAAAAGAATTGGCTTACTCAATTCAGAGGAGAAAAGGAAAAAAGGCAAAATTTGGAGTAAAAGCACAGAGTCTATTATACATGCTGACAGAATACAGCAACTAAGCTACTGAACTTGTAGAATTTTTAGTAATTTAAAAAAAATTAGTTTTTTATTTGTTTTATTTTGTTGGGTTTTTTTTTATATTGTTTTGTTTTTATCTGACTTCCTTATAAGAAGCATGGGCACAGGCGGCACCTTTAATCGCAGAGCTTTCAAAGTCAGGCAGATCTCTGTGAGCTCAAGGCCAGCTGGGTCTACATAACGAGGAAGTTCCAGGACAGCCAGGGCTAAGTAGAAAGATTTGTCTCAAAACAAACAAACAAATAAATAATAAATTCAAAATAAAAAACAAAAACAAACAAAACAAAAATAAAAAGAGAAATGAGCAAAATCGGTTAAAAAATGTTAAAAGTCAAACCACTCATTTGGCTGCTGTTTGCAAAGAAAGAATAACTTTGTAATTCCCCCTAGTTAATTAGGATCAAATCTAAACTCTTAAAAAGACTCATCATGGAAGGACATACAATTGCCTGAACTGGGATAAATCCCAGGCTGAGCAAGTAAATGCAAGCAAGCAGATTTCAAAGAAAAGCACCACGTCCTTGAGGCTATGGCACTGGCATAACACAGGAAATTCCAGGTGAACGCTCTCTACGGTGGAGCCTATGGGGCTGCCTACTACACAGCCCCTCCCTCAAAGAGGAACAACAAAAAAAGGCTCTTTCGGTTTTTTTCCTCTCTCATCTCATTTCTCTACCAAACAGGAAAAATAAAATCACTAACCTGAAGCATTTTTAAAATATCCTAGAAAGCGTGTCTGAAATACCTATCATACATGGAGACAGTATGTCTACCAAAGAAATCAGAGGAGAATCATAGGATTTCCTAACTGAAACTTGGAATATCATTTAGTCTAAGGGTTTCCGTTTCCAAAGGTTCATGGCTTCAGTGATTTTCCTGAAGTAAGCTGCAATTAGTGGACACACATCAGGAAACCACCACACATAAGTCTGTTGCCTCTGCGGTAAGAACATATTTAGGAATATATACTAGAATATAGGAATCATACTTTGCCTAGATGCTGAAGATTTTACATTTTAAAAATCTGCTAACTCAGAAGTGCAATAGTTTTCACTTACACAAAACTGAAACATCATTCTGCAAACTCATAAGTATAGAAAAATGAGTGCTGAAGTTATTACATACTATAAACTACATTTTACAAGCCACATTATAATAGTCTAAATGTGCAGTAATCAAATGTCATCACATGTAATTAAAGATAAATTCAACATGTCAAAACAAAAGATCAAAGTGATTTTAATACTGTGGGGCCATCATTTTCAATGGCCTGTTCCTTGATCATGCCTTTAATTCACACAATTTAGTGAATCACAGAGTCTCCTCTACTGCAGTTGAAATAAGCCCCCAAAGAAGGCTACTTAAGAAAAATCATAAGCATATAAAAAGTTCTCAAGTCACATCTGTGAAAAATAGTTTTCTACTAAATTTGACTCTGGGGAAAAAACAGGATGTTGTTTTTCATTTTCTGCACCAGATTCTGATCTGAGTGTTTGAGTTATGGGAAGGTCCTCAGCTTCATGGTGTGGCCAGAGAGAAGACATCTGAATTGCCTGTTTTGCCCCCATTTGTTAGTGTTTTCTTTCTTTGTTTGCTTTGTCTTTAACATCTGCCATGTCCATGAAACACTATCTACCACCTAAGCACTTCAATGGAAAACAGCCAGTGGTAGTATCAGTTGGCATTATTCAAATAAATAAGTAGGCTCCACACTTCAATGAAAAACAGTCAAGGGTAGTGTCACTCAGCATTATTTAAATAAATAAATAAATAGACTCCCACTTCAGTTACTTTATTCCTCTAAACTTTGGCTGAACCGCACTGGCTGTTACTTCACTGGGGAGATGATTGCCAAGTTCTCCACAGGCACATGCACACAGACAAACCACAATATGGAGAATGTCAGCCGCTACTCCTCAGACTCTGCTGAGGTATGTGCTGAGTACTGAGGAGCTAGCTCTCTCTGTAAGAAGAGATGAATGTACAGTTAGAACAGAACTTTGGGGACAACTGGGAAAAGAACTCTTCCCAGATGGTAGCTGCAAAGACCACAGTGGAAAGAACCTGGGTATTCCTCACTGAAACAGGGAAAACAATGATTTAAGGGTTTCCGAATAATTAGACTTAAAATCCTAAATAGTCGTAAATGATAAATGTAAGCTCATTGTGGCCCATTTTAAGCAAGTAAATTGGCTTCAGGGAAATCAGGGCGTCCCACAATTATCTTTTCAGATGTTGACTGAAATGAAAAATGAAAATAAGATATTCTTGAACTTCTTGAAATTATCTTTAAAACTTTAATTAGTCACTTTCTTATGTTTATTTGATAACAAATGGATAATTTAAAAAACCTTATCCCTAAGATATTTCCACTTTTGAGAAATGTATTTTAAAAGTCAAAGGTCCTTCATGCAAATTTCACTGCTGTGGGTCACCTGGTATGCTCCTGGAATCTGCATATGAGAAAACAGATAATACTGCAAAGGTTTCCTCAAAGGAAGAATAAAAAAGAACAGCACATGTCAGTGAGCTCAGAATTCTCAGTGTTCTGTGCATGTCCCATGTATTATACTTTGTACCATTCAATTTCCTTCAATACTTAAAAAAACAAAACAAATGTAAGACCAGACCATCATGTTCCTATTGCTTTCTGGACAGCTCTTGGCAGCTTTAGTTCTGAGAGCTTAACAATCTGATATGTTATTCTCTGTTTGTTTTAAGTAACACCTCAATCTACAGAAAAGTAGACTCTTTGACATGGGCATATTTAATTTTTATGATATGTTACGCATCGCATGTTCTTGGAAATATGAAGAGTGAAGGCTAACTGGATATATCATTCATCCACAAAGAATGTATAATCTAGAAAGGAAGACACAACATAAGCAAAAGTGTAGTGTAACATGCAGGTATACACAACAGAATTAAAATGCTGAAAGAAAATACATCAAGTGAAAGCAGTTACACAAATCCCAGTGAGGCATGATACAAAAGTAAGAGTTCATACTCACAATAAACATCAGCGGGAGAAACTAAGAATTTGATCTCTTAAAGGAAGCTAAAGCAATCTAACAATGAAATTGTTCTCACCATACTTAGGTTAGTGAAATGTTGCTATAAAGGGTTATACTACGTCAAGAGTTAACAATTGAACATAAACTATATATTAAATAATAAGATATTGAATTAGATCACTATACCATAATAGTATAAGACAATATATTTGTTCTTGAATGATATACATTAAAATAGATATATAATAAAGATCCTAACTTCTATAATTTCTCAACACATGCTTCAGAAAAAAGGTACAGTATGTATATGTGTATTTAAGAAACTAAATGAAAAATGCAAAAAACTGAACAATAGAAAAAATATGTGCATGGCTTATAACATTTGACTTATTATACTTAAAACTTTGACTTTTTTGATTTTTTTTTACATTAATGAACATAAAAGCTAAAATAAAACCTTACAGATTAGGCACAGGGGTGTACACCTGCAGTTCCAACTGCTCAGGAGGCATGAGAAGGGTTCTAAGAAGATTCTTGAGCCAACAAGAGCAAACCAACTGGGACAAAATGTGAAGACCACATCTCAAAAGCAAGGAAAAAGATGAAAGAGAAAATAGCTTAGTAACAGATTTGAAAAAAATTTTGAATAGGAAACCAAGGAGAGTTGAGAGAGAGTGCATAAAAACAATGTATAATGACATGGGTGCCTGAAAATATCATGATGAAACCCACTACTTTGCATACTAACAAATATTAATATAAATAAATAAATAAGATTTACTA
>NC_022009.1:17177581-17207989 GCF_000317375.1 Microtus ochrogaster | reverse complement strand
TATATATATTTTTTAAGGTATCATGATTTCAGAAATTGTGTCTGAGGATTTGTTGCTTTGGGAAAGAGGTTCTTCTTTTGTTTCCACAAAGGATGAGAACCTGTGGAATCTTCCAGATTAATGTGGTTTGATGGGTCAAGACCCCCCAAAAGGTCACTGTGAATAACCTCAAAAATTACTACGACTAACAAAAAGCAGAAAGCAGTTTGGAGAGACCTACACCCAATTTCTCTAAATGATTGTTTATAAATGTTTGCTTATATTTAAAGGGAGATATGATATAGAGATCAATTCTATATTGGTATTGATATGAATCTTGGCTTTTGATAGAAATTTAAGGTCAATTTTGTTATTTGTCTATTTTTGCTCTTGATTAAGGTATTGTGTTTGTGCAGCTCATTTAAAAATGTAACATATTGTAGGCCCATATTTCTATATGGCATGGCAGCCAAGTCATCAAGCCATAGGCCACACCTGAGATGGGTCACGTAACCTGCCAGACAGGCTGCCGCTACCCTAACAATATCAGGATGTTGTTGCTCCTTTCTTTGTAATTGGAGGATGCCTGATAGAAATGATAATTCAAACCTACATGACAACTACCATACACATCAGACAGGTAGATGTGGACTTGACAAAATGCCATTCATCTGGTTACCTAGGAGACAGAATGTTGGTATATTTCCCACTCAGTTTATGTTTTGGTATAAAAGCTGTTTGGAAAATAAAAATGAAGGAATTCTTCAGGATGTGAACTCAGGACTTCATAAGGGACCACTGAGAATCTCCCTCCTGATAAAGCCATGTGAGTTGTGTCTTTATTCCCGCGTCTTCACGCCAGTCAAGAGAGATAGTTTATGTTGGAGTCTGGTTCAGAGAAATAGTTTATGGTTCAGGCTAGCACCAGACACTGACAATGTATAATTAAGAAATATAGGTTAATAGATAGTCATCTATAATAGTCAAGCTGATAGTCATGTTAGGTTTTCTAGATATATAGAAATATATTTTAGTTAGATAGATATACTCCAAATCTTTCAGAGACCTTTAGAAAATGTTTAAAGAAGTTAGGACTTGGGGCTGGAGAGATGGCTCAGAGGTTAAGAGCATTGCCTACTCTTCCAAAGGTCCTGAGTTCAATTCTCAGCAACCACATGGTGGCTCACAACCATCTGTAATGAGGTCTGGTGTCCTCTTCTGGCCTGCAGGCACACACAGACAGAATATTGTATACTAAATAAATAAATAAATAAATAAATAAATAAATAAATAAATAAATAAATATTTTTAAAAAAAAAGAAGTTAGGACTTTTCATGACAATGAGACACATCTGCTCTTGGCAGCACCAATTTACTTCAAGAGCATGATGGGCACCGAAGAGGCTCCTTGTGGTGTTGATTAGCCATTTGGGCAAGAAACTGCTCTTGCCTGGACTGCTTGATGCTATGCTATATGAACTGGACATGCAGGACCCACAGAGAAATGACTGCTGAAGTTTCCTAAGGTGAGGCGATCCTTTGGGATTTCCTGCTTCATGAAAGAGTCTACTAGACATTCTGCAAGACACAGAAGAAAGCAACTGATGGATTTTGCCATTACAAGGCAAAACAAGTCTTCAGATTTCCTGCTTCATGGAAAAGTCTGCTGAGTACTATGGGCCTGTAGGCTGGATGCTCCAATAATACAGAGGAATTTTGGGTGACTGTCCAGGTGGTGAGATGTTTCTGTCAATTCTAAAGTTTTGGAAGTTGCTTACAATGCACTTCCTGTTAACTTCAGTAATATTATACCTTCTGGAGTCTTCGATGGAGTTGGGGAATAGATAGTTATAGTTTTCCTTAGTTGTGATAAAAGATAAAGTAGGTATAAATATTATAACTATAATTCTTGCTTGATACCTGTTTTGTTATATATTATTTTACTATGTTAAAGTTAAAACCTTCCTTTTAATTTAAACAGAAAAAGGAAAATGGTGTGGGAAGTCCTTCTGTATATGTGTTGCTTTTATTGGTTAATGAATAAAGAAACTGTCTTGGGCCTGCACAGGGCAGAATAGAGGTAGGCAGGGAAAACTAAACTGAATGCTGGGAGAAAGAAGACAGAGTTGAGAGATGCCATGGAGCCACCAGAGGAAAAAGATGCAAGATGCCAGCTGGAACCTTTCCGGTAGGCCACAAGCTCTTAATAAAATATAAAATAATGGTAATGGGTTAATTCTAGATGTAAGAGCTAGCTAGAAATATGCTTAAGTGATTGGCCAATCAGTGACTTAAATAATATAGTTCTGTGTGATTATTTTGGGTCTGGGAGCCAAGAACAAATAAGCAGCTTCCACCAACAAAGAATGACTTTGAAAGAATTTCAGTAAGGTGTCATGATACTGCCAATTTGGGTAATCCATAGAGAGATATGTAAATTATTTGCACTTGACTTATAAGAGATTGCTATGACCTCTAAGAACAAATGGAATCTTTAGTAAACACCTAGCTCTAACTAAAGAAATAGCTCAGTTGCTAAAGTGCATGTCACATAATTATGAGACCTTAGTTCAAGCCACAGACCCTACATGGGGGAAAAAAAAGCATAGTTGTGTTATTCACATTTATATCCTCAGTGCTGTGAAGACAGGGATAGGTAGACCTGGGGCTTTCTGGCCACCTGCTTTAGCCTAATTGGCAAGCCCTAGGACCCAGGACACAAGGTAAACACCCAAGGTTGACCTCTGGCTTCCATGTGCACAAATGCACACAAATCTATACAAATACAAGTGCACTCACATATATAAAAATCACACACACACACACACACACACACACACACACACACACACCAGAAAAAAGAAAGAAAACCCTAGCTCACTCTATTAATTTACTTGCAGAAATTATGGAACAATTGACATCTGCCCATGACCAGTATGGTTTTCCACTAAGAGATAACACTCAGAAATTTTTAGTGTACTCCATTGGTTTGTAATTTGTCGCTTTATAACCAAATTTTTAGCTGGTCACTCTCTCTCCCCCAAACAACTAAAGGTCATATTAGGTGCTTGTTATTATAAGTGAGGTGGAGTTTTGGGAGTTTGTTTTGTTTTTTTAAGATTAAAAACTATTATCTCTGCCAACTCATCATAGACAAATCATCACAGAACTTTTAAATAAATATGTCACTCTTACACTTGTGTTCTTACAGTGGTGGTCATGGTGGTGGTCATGGTGGTGGTGGTGGTGGTGGTGGTGGTGGTGGTGGTGGTGGTGGTGCTGCTGCTGCTGCTGCTGCTGCTGATGATGATGATGATGATGATGATGATGATGATGATGACAAAGATGATGTTTAAATCCATGCCTGTGTGTGCTAGGTAAGTAGTGTACCACTGAGCTATACATTTCCAGCCCCCATAAATATTCAGTAAATACCATTCTATGTATAAAATAATCACTTACTAATAGCTTCAACAAGAGTAAAACTGCCTGACTTTCCCATACTGTGATAATTAATGGGGAGCTGTCCAGTGTGGTCATTGTGGGCATAAATGTACTATCTCCTTTCATCTGGCAGAAGAAGCCTCCATAGAACTCTTTTCCTTTTTAGTTTTTCTGTTTATATAAAGGGGCCAATGGTACCTAAGTTTACTTTCATAATGGCTAAATCAGGCACAATACACAAAATACAATGAGAATCCTAATACTCTCCTTGGCTTAGACTGCAATCATTACTTTTGTTGAATCCTCACTTGTGGTAAAATGTAAAAATTTCTTTCCCCAAATTATACTACAAATGAGTCACTTAACCAATACAGTATGTCTTAGGGTTACTATTGCTGTGAAGAGACAACATGATCATGCCAACTCTTATAAAGGAAAACATTTAATTGATGTGGTGGCTTACAGTTTCAGAGGTTCAGTCCATTATCATCATGGTGGGGGCATGGAGGCATTCAGGCAAACATGGTGCTGGAGAGATAGCTGAGAGTCCTACATCTTGCAGGCAACAGGAAGTTGACTGAGACACTGGGCGGTATCCTGAGCATAGGAAACCTCAAAGCCTGCACATACAATGATACACTTCCTCCACCAAGGCACACCTCCTAATAGTGCCATTCCTTATGAGATTATGGGAGCCAGTTACATTCAAATCACCACATGGTATAATACCATTATATGGTTACTACAGATCTACCTCCTGTTTGTAAGAATTTTTGTTAAGAGAACACAATAAGAAGGGGGAAAAATAAGGCTTTCAAGAAAGTATAAGATGAATATGAATTTTGATAAGATGGAGATAATAGTAAGTAAATAATAAGGAAATAGATATAATTTTTCATTCTCTGTTCCTAGTGCAAGGCAACCATTAATCTGCCATCTGTATAGGTTATTTTTTATTTTCTAGAAGTTTTATATCTTAAACAGTTTATATTCTGTTTTAATTGGTTTTTTCAGTCAGCATAATGATTTTGAGAGCCATTCATGTTGCTCTATGTGAAAATAATTCTTAAAATTGCTGAGTAGTATTCCATTGTATGGATATGCTACCATGTGTTCATCCATTCACTGCTTGGAGGTCTTTCTTTGTGTGACTTACAGCTTTTGGCTATACCAAATAGAGCTGCTATGGCAATCATGTATTAGCCTGAACAAATGTATGTTTTCAGTTCTCTTGTATCAAAAAAAAAGAATGATTAAATCACACAGTAGGTACATAATTAATATTTTAAAACATTGCCAAACAGGTTTTCAAAGTCAGTTTACATTGTCTACAAGAGGAGAGCTTTTCCTTCCCACACTCACCAACACTTTGCATGGTGAGTCTTTCTAATTTTAGCTTTACAAATAGGTGGGGCATCTCACTGTGATTTTAATTTACAATTCTCTAATATTTACACCAAGCTTCTTTTAAAGTTTGTCATCTATATATCTTCAATGACACAACTACTAAGATCCTCAAATTATTTACAACAGGCATGTGCGTAATTTTTGTTGTTGGTTTGATTTCCTTTTTAATGTTGAAAACATATATTCTGGTTCTAAGTCCCCATCTCATCTATTCACATTCATTATAAGTATTGAAAATATTCTCCCCAGTCTATGGTTTGTTTTATGATTCTTCTTTAAGCTTTATTATTTATTATGTATACAGCTTTCTTCCTGCTTGTATGACTGCATGCCTGATAAGGACACCAGCTCTCATTATATATATTTCAGTTTGTGAACTGCTATATGGTTGCTGGGAATTGAATTCAGGACCACTGGAAGAGCAGCCAGTACTCGTAGCCGCTGAGCCATTTCTCCAGCCCCTTATCATTCTTTTTTATAAAGATTAAATTTTTAATTCTGATGTTCGGGGTATCCATTGGTTCTTTTATAGGATGTGCATACATAAGAAACCTGTGCCTTGACACAACAAGAATTTTCTTATTTGTCCTTTCATAAATTTTATACTTTTATCTGATTCATTTTGAGTTAATGTTTACATACTATACAAAGAGTAATTTAAACAATTGCTTCACATAAATATCCAATTATTTCAGTATCATCTCTTAAAATTTAAAAGCTAGCCTTTCTCCAGTTAATTATACTTTTTGTCAATACTAAGTTGTCCATCTATTTACACATCTCTTCCTGGATTTTTCATACTCCAATGATCTGTGCCTTTGTCTTTAAAGCAATCCTGTGCTCTGCCCTGGTCACTCTAGTTTCTTTCATCTTTATATTAGGAAGAGGAAGTCCTCTGCTGATTTGTTGGTTCTCTTTTTGACTCTCTCTCTCTTGGACCTGGTACTCTCTACAGAGTCCTGACTGGTCTTGAATTCATGCCCATCCTTCTGACTCAGCCCTTCTCAGAGCAGTGGGATATATATCCCCACACCTGGACTTAAAGTTGTTCTTTACAAAATTAAAAAGTGGCTTTGTCTGTTCCTATAGTAGTAGAAATTAAATCCTGGATTTTCAATTCCAAATGCTAAGCATAAATAACAAGTTTTAAAGTAGAAAGGTGCAGAGTTTGGCAACACGCTCCTGCTGTGTGTTAAGCATTTTGCAAAAACCATCTCTCAGCTCCTTGTCTGATCATTTCTATGATTTAAACAAATAGCTCCAATTTTAAACTTGGTAACAGGAAGTAACAGATACATATATAACACCGACATGCTTAGAAGTGCACTAAACTCCACTCAAGGACAATAGAAGACAGTGTTTCTACTGCACTGAACTCTGCTTGAGAAGTAAAGCACAGAAATTAACTTTACAAAACTCAATAAGTCAACATAAAAGTAACAGAGGAAATATGTGGTCTAAAAAAAAACTACGGAAAAATAAACCAGGTAAAACTACGGAAAAATAAACCAGGTAGGATTATTACGAAGGCTCACCAAAGGAAACTATGCCGGGCTTGGAGAGGACCAGTGGTGAGATTAGGGTAAATGGACTCGATGGAAAGAGCATGGCAGCATTTAGAGGAGGGCAAGCAGAGTGGGGAGCACCTAACACTAGGAAGATCATGAAGAGGGAGCTTTCAGTGGCAGTTCTGAAATGCCTTGATGTAGTCAAGCAAAAGCATTTATTTACTTAAAATGTTCAGGCCTGTTCAAAATTAGAGTGTAATGCTCTGTTCTAACTGCACTCAATTAAATATTTTCAAGCCATATGCAAATCATAATTGCGCTTTCAAATTTTACTCTTGTGGGGTAAAAACAACTCTCCACACTTATCTTGAACAGTAGTGAAGCCTCGGGGCTCTAGAGATGTTTACAGCGAACTCCCAGGGCTTTCACTGCAAAATCTGCCCACCTTGCAGTTTCATGTTTATATGATAACGAGGGAGTACAGTACACTGCCCCGTCTCTCCAAACACACACATGCGCCCTTCAAACAAGATAAATCGACCAGCTTCCAGCATATGGAAGCATTTTCAGATTGCCAGCTCTGGTGGGGTAGGGAGGAAAACAATTTGCAAATGCCTTTCCGTGAAACGCGCACTTTCAAGTCAGCCTGATTGGACAAAGACTCATGGGCAAACACTGCACTCAGTCAATCCTTCCCCTGTTGTCATGAGGGCAATGTTCAAATTTGTTCAAAATGCAGCAGGGTGATCAGGGAAGATGAAAACTACGTAAAAACCATAAGATCCTTCAGGACATGAGAGATTTTTAGAAAAAGAGTCTGAAATTTGCAAGTAAATGAGCTGATTTTTATTTTAAATTCCTTACCCAGATAGTGAAGTGGCAGCGAAAGGGATGAGGCTGACGGGGGCAGCATTGGAGAAGGCTAAGTAGAGTCCTCGAAGAGCGGCCCCACGCTCCTTCCTGACATACTTCACGGCTCTCAATCCCCTCACCTCTCTGCAGAAACCAGGCAGGGTATGCGTGTAGAGTATAGGACTGAGGGAAGGCAACCAAGAAATGTCAGAGGGCAGACCCCAGCAGGGTGCTCTATGGAAGGCCAGGCTGCAGACAGGAGGTGCAACAGAGGACACTGGGCAGAAAGCAGGCAAGGACATATCTGCTACGACTTGCCTTCCCAAGGACATGTTCCCCCCAAAATTCATTAGTTGTAAGGATCAAAGGTAAAATTAAAAAGGTGTAACCTTTTCTAGCCCTTAAATTTTTCTAATTCAAGTGTTTCTGCAATAAAGGAATTTTTTCTTAAACACACATATGCACAAATAACAGGGAAGAGACTGGTTTTTGTTTTGTTTTGTTGGTTTTTAGTTTTGTGTAAACACCAGTAATTTAGCCACAAGGAAACCAAAAATGTTCAAATAATAACCTGAATCACAGACTCAAATTATAAGTATCCTAAAACCAAGGCCAAACAGAATATGAGATGGCTATAATGGGAAATGTCAAATGTTGAATCGGTGTCGCATTCAGGAGTCATCAGGGAAGCTTCCTCTCGAAGAAGATGGAAACTAACACACAGAGAGCTGCTACTGAACAATGTGCCCAGAGAGAGACTTGGGGGCACTCAGTCCTAAGTGGAATGTCAATCAAACCCCTCCCCTGAGGACCCAGGGAACTCTGCAGAAGAGGAGGCAGAGAGAGTGTAAGAGCCAGAGGGGGTGGAGGACACCACACCAAAGAGACACAGGAGGACGCACTCACATAAGAGTTCACGGAGAGCATTGCAGCATGCACGGGGCCCTGCAAAGGTTCAAGCCAGATGGGGATCCTTGTGAAGGAGAAGTAGACACTGCAACTGCTTGCAAAGGAAAAATCAATTTTTTCCAATGGAGTTCCACTAGGTATATAAACCACTTAGGCCCCAATGGCCAACAGTAGATGGTCAATACAAAACTAACTCAGCAGAATGTAGATGTATAGTCTCATATGGCTTTGTTTGGACATTTTTTGTCATCTGGTCTTTTGCTTTTATATTATGATTTCTGGTTTTGTGTTTTTATGGGTTTTATTTGGCATGTGTTTGTGTGTTTTTCGTGCTTTTTCTTCTTCTTTTAAAATTCTGATTTGTTTGGGGTATTTACTCATTTTCTGCTTGTTTTCTAAAGAGAGAGGAGAGAGAGAGAGAGAGAGAGAGAGAGAGAGAGAGAGAGAGAGAGAGAGAAGCCATGAAGCCATGTAGCTGGGTAGGTAAAGAGATGGAAGGATCTGGGAAGAGATGGGGAAGGAGAAACAAAAATCAAAATATACTGTATGGAAAAAAATCTATTTTCAATTTTTTAAAAAAAAAGTCAAACATACCTCTATACACTCACTTTAACCAAACATTCTTCCCATGTCTTTAGGGGTGAAAAGTGGAACAACAAAGTAGACAATGAGGGTGGAGGAGGAAGAGGAGAAGGAGGAAAAACAAAGAATATTAGCAGAACTAATAACATGAATAGAGCTATGTATTAGCAAAAGCCTAGAACTTCTTTCGCACTGGCTCTCTCTCTAGCCTCAGTCTTCAGAATCCTATGGAACACAATTTATTTATAGGCTATGTTTCAGGTTGTAAATTCATGTTATTATTATTTTATTTTAACTTTCCTAGGTGAATGAGAAGATGCAAAAGCAAAATTTCAGTTATTTAACCTTTCTGTATGTGTGTGTGACCATCAAATTCATCAAACTTTCAAGAAAAGACAGAAGTAGATTTCTTGTTTATCTAGTAAATTCTGCCTATGTCAGCCAAAGGGCCAGGCCAGCTCAAACTGAAGTAGGATAGGGGTCAGAGCCCCTGAGCTACTTGTTAGTCAGCATCTGTCCTGCTCCAAGCAAGTGTACACTTTTGTTTTGACAATTCAAGGCTAAATGACAATTTTGATCATTAGCCAGAGAGAAAAGTTTTTCTTTAATTAATCTCCTCATAAAGCAATTCATTGAGAAAATGACAAAGCATAGCCACACACTGCACTGAAGTCAGCTAATCCCCGTGAATGGCTCTGGGAGTTATCTGCCATTCATCAGCATCACGAGGAGAAGTTTTTACAGTCAAGGTTCCTAACTTCTCAGTCAATCAGCATGCAGGCAGAGCACACTGCAAAAGTACACAGGAAGCAAATGATATTGTTTTCTGAAAATTGGAATTCCTTTTGGAAAGAGAAATTAACTAACCCACTTAAACTAATTAAAAATAAAGAAATAAACTGTTTGGCATTCTATGTTAATACACCAGGAATTTGAAGTTTAGTAACTCGTTGGGCCAGGAAAGTCTAAAGTGGCTTTTTACAAGAGTGGAAGGAACATAATGAGATTTGAGTGGACAGACTCGGTGAGTTCAAAAGACACGAGGGCAGAAGGCGTAAGTAGACAGCTAAAGCAAGAACGCCAACTTTCTGCATGCGCTCTTAGGGATTGAGATGGAGTGTGGACTAAGGTAGAAGCAATTGCCTTAAGTAAAGTAGGGTTTTGCTTTAAAAGAAAGGTAGAGGAGCTGAGTGATGGCTCAGTGGTTAGACAAAAACCCAGATTTGGTTCCTAACACTGACGGGGTAGCTCAAACCTGTCAATAACTCCAGTTCCAGACAATCAAAGCCCTTATCACCTCCTGTTGGCACCAGACACATATGTGGTACACACACACACACACACACACACACACACACACACACACACACACGAAGGCAAGCACTCATGGGCATGGATTTCTAATAAATAATTTTTTTTTTAAAAAAAAGCAGTTGAATAAATGGGGGAAGTTTGGTTTATGGTAGGATTTGAATGCCGGGGAGGCAAATATAAACCTGAAGACTAGACCAACAAATCCTAACTGATTATTACAAAGGAGGCAGCAATATGAGTCTCTTTCTAAAGGATGGTTTTAAAAACCACATGTGACAAAACTTAGAAGCTACATATGTGTGGAGCACTAAAAGCTTCAGACTGAAAGTATCCACTCGCCAAACAGTCGGCACTTACTGTCTCAGCTTTATCATGCTCATAAGACAAATGGGGTATCTCTGGTCCACAGAAACTGGCATGACAAGTGTTCCTTGTTTTAAGATTAACTTTTAAGCAATTTGTTACAGCAATAGATAACTAATGTAGGCTGAAGCCAGCAAGGGGACTTGGAGAAAGCAGGAGAGAGTCAGGAATTACTGCCCTGAAGCCAGTGTTTGAGTGGGTTTTATGTAAACTCTTTGTGTTGTCATACGACTGCAATTTCAAGACTTCACTTCTTTAAGTTTTCACCTCCACACCCAATCCTAACTCAGCCCTCCATCTTAATTATACTGACCTACACAATCCAAAATTCATAATCTTGCATGTTTTTCTTCCCAAATTATCCTAAATTGGGGGTTAAAATATCAAAGAGCTTTTATGAGTGATAACTACCTAAAGTAATTAGGAAACTGCTTTGCAAAGACAGTTAAGAAGCATAAGAAAATGGAATGTCTAAAAACTGACATTTAAAGTTAACACTGAATGCTCAATTTTTAAGTTTATTCAAAGAACAACAAAATTTTCAATTTTTAAAATGGTCCCAAATTAATCTACAATTTTGCCACTTAAAATATAAATAACAGCCAGTACCAATCTTAAGAAGTTGTAATCAGGACAAATTCTTACATTGAAAATGTCTGTGGGCTTTTACACAAAACAGCTGCCCCCCAGGACGACTAAAATAACACAAATTAGATGTAACTGAGTTAAAGGACCACACCGGGTCTGTAATTCAATTTGTCCTATGTGGTTTGGATTTGGGGTTGCCCCCCACCCCCATCAAACCACAGTTTGAAATTTTCATCAAATGAGAAGTACAGAGGAGTAGAGATACACAGGGAATGTTTAGCATGAATAATTGACATAAATCCACTTCGACAGTGTGCAGAGTTTTTGTTGTTTGTTGTTCTAAGTCTGGTCATGGCACACATTTGTCTGTTGGAACCTCTTACTGCCAATGCTCACTGTCACAATGGATCCTACCAGGAAGCTTCACTGGGATCTAGTTTCATAACTTAGCACCCAGTTTACTTACAGGTAGAGAGTAGATTCCAGGTCAGATTCAAATCCACTTTAGGCTCTAATCCAAAACCCTCAAGATCATTAATTCTCACGGGTGGAGCCAGAATTTTCACTACTAACATTCCAGGGGCCTCAGATAGGACTGAGTGTCTCTTGTTGATTGAGATGGCTAATCACACTGTCATCACCATGTTGACGTTTTTATTTCTACAGGTCTAGCTATCTATCATAGACCTAGCCCTAAAAGAATGCTGAACTTAGAATTAACCAATCCCTAGACTTATGTTGGCTCAAACAAAGCAATTTAGCCACTGGGAATTTTAGGAAGAATTAGATTTAGAAATTTATTGTTGCCCCATCATGCACCTTCCAGTAGAAGTCACGGGTTTTAAGTAAAATATGAGATGAGATTTTCCAAATGAGAGCGTTGGCCAAGTAGCTCTTAATTCATGGTGTGATAATAATACCGACCAAAAGAATCTAATATGACTATCAAGTTTCATTTCAGACAATCGTATTTAACAACATTTCTCTAATAAAAGAAAAATAAATGAAACACAGAAACAAGAGCATGCATCAGGGCTGGGGTGTAGCACAGCAGAATGCTTTCCTGGCAAGCACAAGCATGGATTTGTTCTCCACCTGCACACACGCATGCATGCATATGTGTGTGCACGCACACACACAGAGAATGTGTACCAACTTGAAAGCTAATCAGAAACAGACTCACCTTATTTGATATCACATATAAAGTAGTTTTTATATTTGTACATACATATTATACATTATATATTACATGTAGAATTGAGTTTTTACATATATTACAAAGTTGTTGTGTTCTTGGGAAGATAAAATAAGAATACTTTTTTTTTTGTTTTGTTTTTTCGAGACAGGGTTTCTCTGTGGCTTTGGAGCCTGTCCTGGAACTAGCTCTGTAGACCAGGCTGGCCTCGAACTCACAGAGATCCACCTGCCTCTGCCTCCCCAGTGCTGGGATTAAAGGCGTGCGCCACCACCGCCCGGCCGAATACTTTTACTCAAATAAACTCTGGTCTCTTTCTCTTACTTTGGTAAATACATGCAAGAAAAGTAAATAACCTAAAAAATTTTTCCTTGCATAACATTCCTGAATACCTTAAACCTGACTCTTCTAAAGACTGAATTCTTCTCAGCTGTCTTAAACTTCTAAAACCACACCAAAGAAACATTAGCTTCTTTGATTGTTAAGGAAATATTGTCATTAATAATGTCAAATGAAAAAAAAATAATGTCAAATGATCAGAGAAAGTAATTTTTAAACATATTTTATTTTAACAATATCAATACAATGGAGACAAAAATTATCTAGCTCAGAGACTATTCAATCCTCTACCTAAGGTCTAACACCACCTAAAGTATATGATAAACCTTCCTAAAAAATTAAAATAAAATAAAATAAACAAGATTCATAAGTCTTACTAGTTAATTATTGGCATCTCACATAGAAATCAGATCCTGAGTACAAAATGGTTAAGATACTATTGCCAGCCAGGACATGCACAGGGCATGCAAACAATTTCAGATTGCTTTTATTCCAGATAAAGAAATAGGCAGGAGACTTCTTAAAGGTGGGGGGATGCACTATTGAGGCAAAACTATCCTAAGTCTTAAATTGATTTATATTGAAGCTAGTTCTACACAGCTATAAAAAAAGTTGGCTCCAATAAATTAAATGAATCTAAAATTACACAGCCATTTAACAAATGGAGTAACTGAGGCAAAGTAAAGTGATCTGATTCACCCAAGGCAATGTGTTAAGATGCCACTGAAGTTAGAAAATAAACAGCAAGTCTTGCCATCAAGACGCAATGATGCAAACAATCACGTGACATTCAGCAATCACAGAAGAAAAACTCTCCCAGGAGCAGTCTGGAAAATATCAAGAACCAGGTGTTCTTCAAGACTCAGTTCAAAGTCAAGTACAGTCTATTACAGCCCCTGGCCTTCCACCCACTCTGCAGCAGGAATTTATGTGGACGCATAAAGCTTCTAGTCAGTTTACATCTGCAGATGAAGAAACAAAGACGCAAAGCAAGTTCCTAGTTGTCCTCTCCAACTACATCCCTGCCTACTGATGGGTTTCGAAAGCTGAAGAGATTTCAAAACAGTAACTTTTTTTTTTAACTCACACAACCATATTCTATGAAAAATGCTAACTCTACAGACAGAAAGAAAAGTTCTATTGGCATAAGAAGTATCACAAACTTAAGTTGCAAACTAACCAAACACAAGTTATAGTTTCAGTTTACATGAAACTGCTGAATAAGAAAAACAAAACAAAACAAAAAAAACTTTCTTACAACATCAGTTTAAATATCTTGCAGTCACTGAGCCTGATCCGAAACATCTCAGAGTGATTTACCTCCACGCTATAAACACGGCCATCCTATCTCAGTACAGGTTATACTCACAACGAGTTTCATATGTATTTACAAATACTTGATTGTGGAATATACAGTTTTAAATTGCAATGTTTAATATTTTTATATGGTAACAAAATAGACCCCAGATGTAGAAAATACACAACAAAGGCTATGGGATTTCAGGCAATCAAGTGTCACTTTTGTTCCCCAAATCGACACCAAACATTGGAAGACTCTCTACACCAAACAAGTGAGAGCAACTTGGGAAGAAGAAAATGAAAAAAGAAAAAGAGGAATTTCTTTAAATGGGTCTCTCCAAACAATATCTACATTTATGTACAACTGTTTTTTTCTTTATGAGAAATATATTGATTATTTCATTAACAGGGTAAGAGTCTTTTTATGGTTTTATAATAACAAGCAACCAATGGGAAATGATAAAAATGGAATTTAGAAAGAGAATCTGGCAGGATTTCTAACACAAAGCACATTATACTGAGCAAAGGGGAAAGTTTACATGACTTTCTATTTGGAGGGTACCTAAATGACAGCACTCATGAAGAATATTATAGCAAAAATAACCACACAAATAGAGCTTTATAGAAAACCAACAGGCAAGTAGCTAAGAGGTTAGAGTTGGGAAGAACTAAATGCACCCTGGACGGCTGCCACAGAGGACTTAGACCTCAGCACTTGTGCAGGTCTCCATGAGGGTGCTCCACCTGACAGGGCACACTTTGCCTCCAAGAGACAGAAAGTGACATGACCTGCTCTGAGCACTTCTCTTGCTTTCAAGATCTTAAACAATGATCCACCACCACCATTCAACTGCATCTCTACTGAGAAGCATAAAAGAGCTCAAAGTGATTGTCTTTATCATTTCACAAAACATACTTGGGTCAGTTAAGAAAAACAATTTACTACATACTACAAGTAAACAAGGAGTACTTAGAAATGCAAAGCAAAAGTAATGGCCTTGGACCAGTTCTCTAATTCTTGGCTCCCAACAGCTGGTGGTGCCTCCAAAGAGTCTGACACTCAACGCAAATTGAATGCAAACCTTTGACAAGCGCTTTCTCACAAACTCATGTGCCTCTGTTTCTTAGTTTTATATAACAAAAACAATCAGATATTAGCAGTCTGAGTTAAGAAAAGAATTGGCTGAAAATAATATTGACAATTACCAAATAACTTGGCAGGTTTGCTCGGAACATTCAATGATCATTACTAATATTCTTCTAGAAATTAGTGTGTGTGGCACAGGTTTCATCGATTTCATTATTTATGTTCGCAATTAGCTAAAACCTAAATCAACAACAAACTGTATTCTCTGAGAAGATGCCAATAGCTTAAGTGAACCCCAGAGCTGCACAAGATGACAGAAGTCCTCTTTTCACAGACTTCAAGTTTACTTCTTGAATTAATTTGGGAATTTTTGTTCTAACAGAAGCAATCGAGGGGGGAGAACTCACAGCATATGAAGAAGAGAAAAGCAGATGCGGACAAACCACGAAAATCAGGAATATTTAATTTTCAGCAGCAGCAGTAATTGAGGAGTGGGAATCTACCAGAGTTAACACAAGGCTTGTTCTCTGAACTGACTCCAACAGTGTCTAATTTTTAAGGAAAACTTTCTCCCTCAGCCAACAATTATAACTTTCTTCATATTTTAATTGCCCTCAAACCTATACCACCTTACTAAATTTTTCCCAACTGTGCATGTGCAGTTACTATGAAAAGAAGACAACAGAGCTAAGAAAACCCATCTGCGGTAACAGGAAATGGTGTAGTTATAATCTAGAGTCAAAGAAAGCAAGTTTTCAGGATGAGAGACAGAGTAAGCATCTGTGAGGAGCACTCCCACCAAGGCAGAATTGCATGCCTGAAGAAGCTTGTTCATCCATTTGCACATCCTCCCCAAGTGGATGCACAAGAAAAGGTCCACGGGGATAGAAACCAAATGATAGTGGCACTGATTCAAATTGAGGGTGGGGACGAAATAGGGAATGTTGTCATGAAGGAGGTGAGGGGAACTTTAGAGATATTCTGAATATTTGTATATATTAATATACTACTTTTATAATAAAACTAGTTCAAAAGAATAAGGCATGGATAAAAAGGAAAAGAGTTGAATGTGAGTCTGCATGAGTCAGCATGACTAGGCACAGGTGTGAGACCAGTCCGTCCCTTCCTCTCTAGGTCAAAGTTTCTATTGTCCTGCATTGGATCTATTCTAAAGTCGCCATATTTGGGTCTTCTAGATATGTTGTTGTTTTGTTTGGTTGGTTATGGTTCTTTAGAGACAGGGTACTCACTCAATAGCCCAGGCTAGATTAGCACTCAATAGTGCCTAGAAATAACAGCAACCCTCCCAACCTCAGTCTTCAAATTTCTGGGACTAAAGGCATGAACCACTACACCCAGCTTGCGAGGTCTGGTTTTATTTGTTTTGTTTTTGCTGGAGATTGAACCCAGGGCCTCACACATGACTAAGCTTGTGTTGGATTACTGAACTATACCCAAAACTTACCTAGCCCCAAAGCTGGTAAGTTTTTTTAAAACATTAATGTGAAACTCTTGGTTCCTATGTACTCATTGCACTCTTGAAAAGCAAGATATGGCAGAAGCCATAGGTAGGTACCGGTATGAGTTTTTTCCTAATTCTTGAACTTAATCACCACCTCAAGAATCTTCTGTGGATCTTTTCTTTCATCTCTACCTGCAAAAATAAGAGCTGCCTCTTGGTTTTCCCCGTCTGAAGCTAGTCAGAACCCTGCTTGGATCCTGCCTTTGATGCTCAGTGACTTGTTCCGTTTGTCATATCTGTGATTGTTTTATGCTGTTGTTGTTTGGAGACAGTTTTGCTACATACCCTGGACTGGCCTGGTATTCACTGAAGTACAAACTGGCTTCAATTACAAGGCAATCTTTCTGCCAAAGCCAAGAGTTGGATTACAGATACACCATTCATTCCCAGCTAACGGTATTCTTTAAAACCCCTGGCTTCCTCACTCAGTTCTTCCAATACTAGCAGCCAATACTTCCAATACTAGCCAGGGTGGAGGACTCTGTGTGCGGCATGGTGCAAGGACCAGCATAACCAAAAGCACGTGGGAACAGTGAGATTGGGAAAGAGGAAGACAAAGTAGATAAGAGGCTTGCCAAAAAACAGCAGTGAATGATGAAAGGGTCTGTCCAGAGCAATGGCTGGGGGCGGGGGATGGCAAAAAGGGAATGAACACTTCCACAGGCTGCTTGTGAGGTAGGGGAGACAGGACTTTGTTGATAGATTGATTGGTCGTGGAGACTAAGGGAACGTGAGGACTCAAGATGAATGTGAGGTTCCCACTGGGAGGATGCGGACGTCATTAACGAAGATAGAGAATATGGGAAGAGAGCTAGTGGATGATGTGTGCATTGAAAAATGAGTCTCAAGTTTATTTAACATCTTGCTCGCATACAAATTCTTACTAAGTTCCTCAGGATAAGGCTCTTGCTTGCTAATTTTCCCTTTGCTATGTTCTTAGTGAAATGTCATGTGTGCTTAATTCAAGCCTGCAACAATGGCGACGATGCTAACCTGAGACCAGGAGAATCAAAACTTGACAATATTAAGATAATCTCGTCAAAGTGGCTGTGTGGAAAGAAAATATGAGACAAATGGTTTGTTTGTTTCACTTTTCTGTCAAATTTCTTTTGCGTTCCCAAATAAATGTGAATAGCAACAGGGTTTTTAATAAGATGTGCTAAGAGCAGCCGCTGTAGACCACAGTGCCTCTTCCTACTTCACATTCCACACGGCCCAACAATGGAGTTGAAATCTCTCTTGCTCAGGAACCCGCACTACCACTTAAGATTCTAAAGCCTGTCACACCCACAGGTCAAACATAACCCAAGCAATTTAAACAACTTGAGGGAAAAGGAGTGGAGGGGGCGGAAAGCTCACTGCTGTTTTATTTTAAAGACCTTGCGGGAGGTATAGAAAAAAAAGCACCATTTGCTCTGGTTAATGCTGTTGTGCAATGTTTTCTGGGGTTTGCCTTGTAGGCATGCTGAAATCATAACTAAATAAATCAGCTCCAGAAACAAAGAAGCAATATTCCCTGCCCCCACCCTCTGCAGGACCGCGTGATGGCTTCATAGAAGACATGAGTGGTGCATCTTCCCCAGGACTGTCGCACGTGGGAGCAGCTTGGTTTTTAACCCTCCGCCAGCTGCAAATTTTTGTTTTATTTACTCTCAGTCACCACTATAAATGTTTTACAAGTGACTGCTCTCCTTACCAGAAACCCATTAACTTTCCTGTCTAATTCCTGGGGCTTGAAGGTTCAGTAATGGCCAAACAGCTAGCCTCTTTCTGTGATGAAGAAAATGTTTATAAATGAAGCGCATGCCTTGATATTTACATGGCACTGTTGCATGTGAAGTGGGTTACAATGAGGGTCTCACCCTCTCTGTGTTGCCTCTCTTATTTTTCTATTTGCTCATTTATGAGTGTGTCTGTGAGCATACGCACACGCTCACACACCATGGTGGGCATGCAGAAGTCACAGGACATCTCTGAGGTTCTTGGCCATTCATCTTATTTTGAGGCAGGGTCCCTCTCGTTTCTGTTGCTCTCTGTTCTGTACACTAAACTAGGTGGCCCACAAGTTTCCAGGCAAGTCTTCCATCTGGCTCCCATCCTGCTGTGGGAGCCACAGGATTACAGATGTGTGCCACCACATCTAGACCTACATGGGCTCTGGGAATCCAAACACAGGTTGTCAGCTTTCCCCAGCAAGTGCTTTTACCAACTGCTCTCTAACCCTCTCTCTGTATAATTTTTGGGGGGAACAACAACACAGAATACCAGGAAATGTAGGCTCAGCTCCATTCACTTCTGTTCACTGTAGGATGCTGGTTAAGAACTTAATGTTAGGAGAAGACTCGTGGTTTTCAAAGAACCCTTTAACTTCAATATACTGATGCTAAGCACTGGAGTTAAGCTCAGAGGAGACTTAACATGCAAAAAGATTTCGGTTCAATGCCTAGTTCACAAAAATAGAGGGGGTGAAATGGGGAATCCAGCCAAAACCTGGTTTAAATGATCTAATATGCATAGCTTTTGACTATATTCTGTGTGAAGTGCCTGGTCAAGAGTTATAAATTGTTCTATTTATGAGAAAAATGCCACCACTTAGATTCAAGTCCATCTCTGTCGTTCAAAGAGGGAAGCTGAGATGAGGACTGGAGGAAATAGTGCATCCATGAAACCTCACGCTGCTGGTCACAGCATCAGAGAGGAATGGCACAGTCAACTTTAAGAGAAAGAGTCATAAAAGCAGTACGAGCGCACATTCATTTTTCACCATAATCAATTCACTATAGCATTTTGTTAAAGTTCCCTTACTGCAAATAATCAAATAGAAAACATCCCCCAAAATGTAGCAAATCACCTAAAAATCTCATCACTGAAAATATCCACCAATCACTGGAATATCCAGACAATCATTCACATATATACACAGACAGATGGAGATGCAGAAATAAATTTATTACTTCTAGGATAAGACTGTCATTACTTTTTCAAAACAAACTCTAATTTTACTAGAAATCTACAAAAGCTAAAATAAAAATGAAGTATTTAAACTTTTAAATGATTATTTACTCAAGACACAGTAACTGAGAATAGACAGCAAGTATTCCAGGAAGTATAACTAACGAAGTTTAACCTTTTTTATGAGAAACTATAATAAAATGCCTGGCAAGAAGAACTTTAAAATTATTCTAAATTTAATGTAACACACACAGACACATGCACGCATACATGCATGCACACACACATTGCAGGTGCCCACAGACTCTAGAAAAGAGTATCAGATCTTCTGAAGCTGGACTTACAGATGGTTGTGAGTCATCTCATTTGTAAACTGAGAACCAAACTCTGCTCCTCTTAACCACTGACTCATCTCTCTTGCCCAGTGGTTCTTGGCCTTCCTAATGCTGTGACCCTTTTAATTCAGTTCCTCATGTTGTGGTGACCCCCAACCATAAAATTACTTTAGTTGCTACTTCATAACGGTAACTTTGCTACTGTTATGCATCGTAATGTAAATATCTGTGTTTTCCAATGGTCTTAGGTGACCCCTGTGAAAGGGTCGTTCGACAGCCCCCAATGAGTTTGTGAGCCACATCTTGACAACCACTGCTTAGCCCCTGTAGTTTTTGTCTTTTCCCTTTTTCTTGTCCTTCTCTGACTGTGAGATCTACAAATATGAGATAAACATAAAAGGCCTCCCAAGGGCTATCCAATTGATTCAGGAGGTAAAGGTTCCTGTTGCTCTGATGGCCTGAGTTCAATTGGTGTGATGGACACGGTGGAAAGAGAGCACAGACTCCTCTGACTTCCACATATACATGACTTCCCACAAACATAAACACACATGAACACCAAGTAAATAAAACATTTAAAAATAAATAAAGAAGCTTCCAAAATAGTGGGAAGGAGCCAGGATCTTCTTCATCAAGGATTTATGGTTTTTGTTTTTTAATAAGAAACAATACTTTACTATTGCCAGTTGACCAACAGCAAGGCTCAAGTGATCCTCCTGACACAGCCTCCCAAGCCCTTGGGAATGCAGGTGCTTCCCCCATGGCAGCCTTATCTTCAGTTTTGAAAAAGAAAAGGCTCTGGTTTTGAAATGCATCATAAGAAAGACAAATTTTGCATGGAGACATCAGAGACTGCCTGGGCTGCAGGCACGATGAACATCTTTCAGTCAAATATGCCATGTCCTTTCACATCCAGGTGTTTCACATTGCTTTAATCACGACTTCTTCTCCTACTCCCTCTCAGCTTAATCAAGCCAAGGTAACCAAGCCAAACCTTACTCAACTTTCCCTCGGGGCAAGAGCTTTGCTTTTGTACTTCTCAAACCTTTCCAGCTCTTCTTTTCCCTTCCCTGCTGGTGCTTGCCAGATCCCATTTCATCATCTATTCCCTTATCTCAACCTCTCCAGGACTGAAAGGAATCTTCCACCCAACTCTAGCAAAGCATGAGCCACACTGTGTCTTTGATTCTAGCTTTGCTGCTGTGATTAAAACAAAACAAAACTTAAGAAAAGAAGGAAGTGGGGTTTTTGCCCACAGTTCTCCATGGTGGGGAGTTCAAGACAGCAGAAGCTTGAAGCAGCTCTGGTCATATTACATCTGCAGTCAGAAGAAACCAGTAGTGAATGCATGATGTTGCTCAGGTTCCTTTCTCCAATTACACATTCTAGGATACCAAGCAAGAAATGTGGTACCCACAGTGAGCATCTCAGTTACCGTAACACAGATATCGCCCAGGTCCATCTCCCAGGTGACTCTAGAGTCTGACGGGTTGATAAACTGTCCATCACAACTCTACTCCTATCAGCTTGACACGTAAGCACACCACTTCTTAAGTTGTAACTTTTTGTTCCTTGTCTCCTCAGTCTCATGTTATCTCATCATGTAAAATACATTCCAACTTTAAAAGCACCCATAGCTAACAGTTCCAACACTTTCAAAGTCCAAAGTCTCTTTAACTGTGAGCTCCTATAAAACCAAAAACAAGTTACAAACTGTAAGAATATAACAGCACAGAGCAAACAGTCCCCTTCCAAAATGGTAGAACCAGGGCATAGCAAGAAACAGTCACCCCAAAGGAAAGCCATAACCCAGCAAGGCAAACATCAAATCCTATAGCTCCTTATCTGGCACCTAGGACTCATAATGAAATTGGCTATGCTCCAAAGAGCTCAGGAAACCTCACCCTTACAGTCTGCTGCCTATAGCACATACCACTCTTTTGAGTTAACTCTGCTCCATACAGAAGGCAGCTTGTCTACTGGCAGAGGTCCAGTGGTTCTGGCATCTTCAACATCCTGGGGTCTCCATTGCTTTTAGCCTTCACCATCACAGCTTCATACAATCTACTCTCGGGACCTCTCTGTAGGGACTCTGACCCTGACAAACATTGCCTAGCCTCAGCTTTTTACCAAGATTCCCTCAATTTTATAGTTTTCATGCCTTCAAAGCCAACACCATATATGTGATCTTGCCAAGCTGCTACCTCCTGTGACTAGAGCCCGGTCCCCTTGGATGCATCAGCTGCTTGGTGCAGACCCTGGGAGACATTTTCCTAGGCAGTTCTTTGGAGGAGCAGGGAATTCCTTCAGTTTAGACTTTTTTCTTTTAAATAAACCTGAATCTTTACAAAATGAAGTCACCCAAGGAGTGGGATTTTGCCCACAAACACCTTTGCTAAAGTTTCTCTTTAATAGTAATAATTCTAGCAATGGCAGCTGCTTTCTCAACACTGGCACATACTCTACTGTCTTGAGTATGACAGTATCTTCTCTGCCCACTATCTTCCAAATCAACCTCACTTAAGTTCTCAAGACACATGCAGAACGCAATCAGATTCTTCCAGAGTATCACACTAATGGCCCCAGCATAGTTCCTGTCAGTGCTCTTGTCCCCGCCCCCGAAACCTCATGAGCCAGACCTCCACTACACACATTTCTCTCAGCATTCTTGTCTTTCAAGCCTCCATTTATAATGTCCCATTACGCTCTGCTTGCAGCACTCAAGGACTTTTTCTGCTGCGGGATCCAAAGTCTTTCATATTCATCCTGAAAAACCAGTTCCAGAGGCCTAACAACTGCATAACCAGGTTCAGCAACAACCCCACTTCTGATACCAATTTCCAACTTAAGTTTCTTTTTCTGCTCCTGTAATAAAATACCCTGACAAAAACAACTTAAGGATTGTTTATTTTAGCCCATTTCATTTTATTTCAGGGTAGTTTATCCTGGAGGGGAAATCAAGGCAGCAGGAACTTGAAGCAACTGGTCACATTGCATCCACACTCAGATGAAGAGTAATGAATGTGTACATGCTGCTCTGTGCCCTTCATCCACTTACAGCCCAGGACGCCAGTCAGGGAATGGCGACACTCACAGTGGGCAGTCTTCCCATCTCAACTAACACAACCCAGATAATCCCCCACAAGCATGACCATCTCACAGGTGATTCCAGTTCTTTCAGATTGACAACACTAGCCACCACAACATGCGTTTCATGAAGTTTGGTTGAACAGATGAATGAAAGATCACTCATATGACTGACACAATTAAAATGTCAATACACCTCTAGAACACTATTTCCCAGTGGAGATTTCTGCAAAACTAGTAATATCTAATGTTTATGCTGGCCAGTAGTATGCTGGTCACTAGCCATATGTAACTACTCAACACTTGAAACTTAACTAGTGCAACTGAATTTTTCATTATATGTAATTTTCATTCACTAATCACATATGGTTAGTGATGAACATATTGAACAGTTTAACTCTAGAGTCTCAGTGGGGATATAAAATATTATACACAACCTGGCTTGCTTACATTTTATACATACTGAACTTGAAAGCAAAGGTTACTAATACAATTCACATTATTTCATAAGTGAAATTTCTCATAACTGATAAGGCGCATTAGGAGGGCAGGAATTAGACCTTGTTTATAATCATCTTACATACACCAAACAGTTAACATTTTGAAGATATTTAACATTCCATTAAGCTGAATGGAGATATTTATGACTCAAATTTAACTAATACACCACCTATCAATTTTCCTTTTTTTTTCAGTGCTTAAAACATTTTTTATTCCAACAGTACCCACATGGTAGTTCACAACCAGCAGTAGGCATGCACGGAGTACATGCGTACATGCAGGCAAAACATTCATACATGTAAAATAAAATTAGCAATTCTAAAAAATAAATACATTGAAAAAGAAAACAAAAAACATTTAAAAATATGGTATAGAATTCTATAGTGTTCCTCAATGATGAAACACAAATATCTAAGGAGCACTTTACCATGTTTAGCCATCAGGGAATGCAAGTAACAATGCTTTGAGATTACATAGCATCCCATTCAAAATGCCCTCTTGGTTTAAACCAAGGGATAAAAACAAAACAAAATTCCAGGAACCAACAATAAAGGAAAAGACAGCAAAGGGGGTGCTATGCTATCTGAACTGAGGATCCTCCGCCACATCAGCTTAGCTACATCTCGGTTTGTGCTGCTGTCTTTGCCACACCTGACTCATCCATTCACCCACACCCTTTGCATCCTGCCACTCAGACCACCTGCTCCACAAAGCCTTCGTGTTAATGAAAGAACCAAACCTGTCTTGTCCCCCAAGATTACGTCCTCTCTGTTCCATATGTTTGAACACTTATTTTCCCCTTGCTAGATAATAAGTTCTCCAAGGCAAGATGCAATATCTTATTAATCTTGCTCTTTCTACAAAATTAGGATAACATTCTTTACTAGGTGGGATTAAAGTTTCTATAGAACTGCTGAAGTCACAAAACAGCAGAAGTAATTATAGGTATTGTTCAAGAGATCAAAGAACATATGATTCAGAAATCACATTGAAAAAAACAACAACAACAAAACATGCTTTTCTTTTGCTCCCAGAGTCCCCAGAGAGTGGTGATCTACTGCCAATCTCCTACACAGTGTTCCCAGATGTTAGACACCCTGATATTTCTAACTCCTGCTTCAGTTTGGGGTCAGTAAGACTCTTCTTCCCTCTTCCTCCTCCTCCTCTGCTACTCCTCCTTCTTGTCAGTTCTTTGGAGGAATGCCATACTCTACCTTAAATTTAATATAAGGTTAAAGGCTACTGCCCCCCCTCCGACCTTGAAGACAGCAATTATACAATTAGTCCTTCAAAAGTTGTTTTTGAAGACATCATTCAGAAGCAAGCTTAAACCACAGGACATGCACTCAATTTCAATAAAATGTTGCTAATCTTTCTAAGTGGTCTTGTTTTGTTCAGGTACATCATTTGTTAAATATAAACATTAGGTAAGTGTTTAACAAAATTTAGCATTACTTCTCTCACTATATGTCCCTCATTAATACCATAGACATTCTTTATTTACTCTTCTAGGCACAGATTCTATGCTGTTTGAAATATTACACACCTGTGTACTTAATATTGACAATGATAATTCAAAATATATTACTACAGTTCAAAAGTTTTGAAGTTTTTAATTCCAGTTATCATTTTTTTCAGTCCCTAAAACTGAAGAAAATTTTGTACATGTAGGTTTACAGTACCTGATTACCTACGAAGATGACTCTTAAATCTTTTGTGAAAATACTGGTATGATAGGAACAATAAAAAAAAAAATTAAAGAAATTCTGGAATTAGCATGAAAAGAACTAGGTTTCTTTGAAAGCATGGCCATATTTCATCCTGGCCTCCTTTGTCTCTGTGAAAGCCCTTTTCAGTACCTAAGGATGGATTAGTTTAATCATTCACAAAGCATTTGGAAATATCGACTGCTTTCACAACATTTGCAAGTCACATGGGGTTATTTGTGAAAAGAACGTGAGGGGCAAAAATGTTTCCATATGCTACGAAATGGTTCCACCGCTTTAACAAGACAAGAGAAAAGTGTCACTATTTTGCAAATGAGCAAAAAGCTATGAAAGACACCCCTATGACAATGAGGAACCTTCAGGGTGAACCATAAACAACTCAGAAACCACATGAGTCACCTCACGAAACAAGAGCGTAGCATAACGTCAACTGCTATTTACATAAATCACCACTAGTGCTGCTAAAATATGCTCTAAATCCAGATAAGCCCGAAATATCCCCACTGGTGAAGTAAGACTCTTTCTGCCTTACTCTTCTGACTTTTGAGTTGCAGGATAAAGAGCAAAGAGACTCTAATTTCTATCTAAGTTCACTTCTCCCTGCCCAAGCCTTTAAACCAGAGGGCATAATCCCGAGTGTAAAATGGATGCTGTGTTGAAAGTCAAAAGTAATTCTCTTATTTTGGTAAATAAACCACTTAAGACTCAACCTCTATTTTTAAAGGTTTATAAAAGTTTCACTTGACAATACCAACCTACCTACCACAGAAAAAGGGAAGGCCCACATCTCTGATAAGCAGAGGATGGCATTGTTATTACAAGCTTTATCCAATTCGAGACCCAGTGAATGGTATTGCATGTCAGTAGATTATAAGTCACAGGATTCCAACTGCACAAACAGTAAGAAAATCCACTATCGAAACAAAAACACTGAAAGTACTATGTAGTTTGTATCTCAGAGTTTGGTTCCATTTGCTAGAGATAGGTACCATTTCACTGTGTCCACATGTCTGAAGTTCATCAAATATTTGTAGAAAATGTAGAAAGGGCAAAAATGGATGGATCTAGAAGACATCATATTGAGTGAGGTAACCCAGACCCAGAAAGACAAATACCACAGGTACTCACTCATAAATGGATTTTAGACATAAAGCAAAGAAAAAAAAACAGCCTACAATTCACAATCCCAGAGAACCTAGACAACAATGAGAACCCTAAGAGAGACATATGTGTATCTAACCTACATGGGAAGTAGAAAAAGACAAGATCTCCTTAGAAAATTGGGAGCATGGAGACCATGGAAGAAGGCTGAAGGGGAGGGGAGAGGCAGGAAGGGGAGCAGAGAAAAATAAAAAAGAAGAAGAAGAAAGGGTGATACTATGACCAGAGAAGTTCAAAATGCCTCCAACTCCCAAGTCAATCTTGGGTATTCCTCAAATCAACCATGCCACATGAATGTGCACTTTTAAAACAGGACAATCTCTAGTCACATCCTGCCATGGCAGCCTGTTTCCTATAGTTGTAAATATCCATGATACATTACCAAGTGAGCTACATAGAATTTCCTCTAAGATGGGAGACTCACGGGTGTTTATTTAGGGGCTGGAAATATCTCACTGCTTAAAAGAATTGCCACTTGTGCAGAGGACCCCAGGTTCAGTTCCCACCATCCATATGACAACTCACAACCAGCTGTGATTCCAGTTCCAGGGACTCAGACTTCTTCTTGCCTTCTTCAGACAAGCAGGAATGCATGTTGTACACATAGACACATGTAGGCAAAACACTCACACATTTGAAATAAAAATAAACGTTTTAAAGTGTTTATTTATCTCCAAGTAGATAAATGAATATAGTAGTATAGATCTCACTATATAGCCCAGACTGGCCCTGAAACCCTGGGCTCATACAATGTTTTTGCATTAGCCTCCCAAGTGCCTAGAATTACAGACCCACACTGCTGTAGCAGACTCAATGAAATATTTGAGAAACACTCTTAGCCAGGTGCAGTGGTCCAAACCTGTAATCCAAGCTTCTTGGTGAGCTGATGCAGGAAGATCAATTTGAACCCTTGGTTCCAGACCAGATTAGAAACACTGACATTTCATGAGGCCTGGATGGGGTAGCAGGGAGAATGGCATGAATTGGATATCTTACTGAAAACCTAGCTGGACTGGGATGCAGCTTATTGACAGATCGGTTACCTAGAGCATATAAAGCTCTAGGTTCAATCCCCAGGGAAGGAAGAGGAGGGGGGAGAAAAAAAGAGACCAGAGGATGTGAGCGAAGGAGAGAGGAAAGGGGGAGAAACCAGACCGTCTGGCAGATTTTTCCATTATCACATATGTATCTATAATGCAAAGCAACTTATGGGTTAACATTAAGTACTGCCTGACATTTACTGAAATTTAAATAAAATTTATTGCTTTTAATCACATATTTTTTCAAAACATACACACACCTACAGTAATTTGAAATTTATTAATTTTTGTTGAGGCTTTCCCCCCTAAATGTGCTACTGTTGAACAGCAGAGCTTAGCAAGAGGGTCAAGACATGTCAGCCATGCTCCCACGAGGGGATTAATGGTTTCTTGGGGGAATGGGTTGGTTACTACAGAAGTTAAGCCCCTCTTTTTCCTTTACACAAACCTAGTTGCCCTTTTGCTTCCCACCATGATGCTAAAGTTGCACAAAGCATTCTCCAAAAGTCAAAACACTACGAGCACCATGCATTTGGACAGCCCAGCCTCCAAAATCAAAGTAAAAATAAACTTCTTTTATAAATTGCGCCATCTCAGGTATTCTGTTATAGCAACAGAGAACATACTAACATAAACCCTGCAAGTCTAAATAGTCTTAAGTTGAATTAAATCTTGTCTCCCAAGTCCTTTGCTTCAAACAAAACAACCTCATTCCAAGAAAGATCCTATTTTAACCATCAATTCTAGTGGTTAAATTACTGATTTGACTTTCAGCAAAAAATGTTGGATATAAAAACAGCAACTATTTTTTAAAGTTAAAAGGAAGACAAAGAATAACACAGAGGAAAAATAAGCATTTAATGCAATACTTTCCCTAGTCAAAACCTAAAATGGGAACTGAGGACATATGGTCACAAAACAAATATTGTCCCTGTTCTTACAAAGCTTCTAACTAATACGATACCATTGTTAGAGTTTTAGCACAAAACAAGAACTATCTATATTGCCATTCATCAGTGAATAAAAGTGGTATGTCTTGTAAGGAGCTCTTTTCAGAAGTTCATAGGCGAGAGAGCTCTATGTTAAGAGCACTGGTTGCTCTGAAAAAGGACTCAAATTTGATTCCTGGAACCCAAATGGTAGTTCACAAGCATCTTTAACCCCAGTCCCGATGCCCCCTTCTGGTCTCTGTGGGCACTGCAGTCATATGGTACACATATATACACATACAGGCAAAACAGGCATACACAACAAAGAAAACTTAAAAAATTAAAATAAAAAAGAAAGTCTTTCAGAATCCCTTTCACAAGAGGCTCATCAGATTGACCTTTCACCCCCTCTACATCTGTGGATGGCTTTTATTATTTATGCTGGACACTATACATTCAGTCGTGGTAATATACAATGTAGATGTTATTGATGATGATGACGACAGCAGCACTAACTACTTAGAAAGCAATAAGCTCCTGAGGTTAGTTACAGTTAGTTACAATATTCAGCTGTTATCTCGGCTGCTCCCCACCAAAACCCTATCTGGTTGATACTATTACTATGTATGACAAGGCTAGTATTAGGACATCACTGGGTTTGTTTGTATGGGATCGGCTCTTGCCACATCATCCATGCTGGTCTCCAATTCCTGGACTCAAGCTATCCTCCCAGAACATACCACTGATCAAAAATATATTAATGCCAGCTGGTGGTGGCGCATGCCTTTGATCCCAGCACTAGGGAGGCAGAGGCAGGCAGAACTCGAAGCGTTTGAGACCAACCTGGCATACAGAGAGAGTTCAGGAGCAGCCAGGGCTACACAGAGACACCCTGTCTTGAAAGACAACAAAACGAAACAAATTCTATCAAAACAAGGAACTTCAAGAGACCAACTAATGAAGTCTAACTTTACTTCTTGACTCTTTGGCGCAGGACCAGCGTAACTATCCTGGAGACCTGAGGACAGCTTGTGACACTTGGTTCTCTCTTTCCAACACTTGGGTTCTGGAGAACAAACTCACGAAGTCAGGCTTGGCATCAACTGCTTTCACCCACTGTTTTAATGTGTTGCAAATTTAAGATTTAGAAATTAAGTTTTCCAGATGTTTATTTCCCTACTATTCCCCTTCTTCTATTTAACTTCCAAAAAATAACCGTTCATCTAACTCAAAGCAGTGCTCACTTACAAACAGGCCACCCTGGGACTGGAGGGTCACCAACTCCACAGTTAAACACACACTTTCACACCCCACATGATTCAGAACCTCATGACTTTCGTCTTTAAATACGTCCCTGCCCTCTCCACAATGCCTAATTTGGGAAGAGACAAGCCTGAAGCAGTGACTCATGAAGACCCCCTTTGGTAAAGTCACAATTACAACTCTCAACCTTTTAAGGTCTGTCAAAGTCATGAAGAACTTCATGAAGCTACAGATTCCCTTCCCAGAACACGTTCCTAGACTACACCGAACAATTTCCATAATTTCAGGAGATCTAAAGCACAATCAAAGGACATCAATTAAAAATGACTGGCCAACATTTTCTCATCAGTCATGTTTCCTTCAATATCAAGAAATCCTAGAATCATATAAAAATAAGTTCATACTTATTTGAGGAAAGCCAATAGAAAGAAATATGTCAAATGCCCAAGAATCAAAGAAAGGGGTCCATGCCAACGTGGGGCTCCGCTAGGTTGGCAGATACCGAATCTCATTAAGTAGCGCTAGAGAACAATCTAAACATATCTATGATTTAGATTGCAAAAATCAATCTTGCATATTTCCACTACCAATACCTTGCTTTAAATAATGTCATTTAATCAGCAGGAAGTTTAGATGCTCTAGTATAGTTTAATTCTACTTATTCTTCCTGCTTCTTATCTAGAAGACAGTTTTACCTTATAATTTTTCTCAATATTGATTTACTAATTTTTGAATTATTATTTTGTATCCATATAGACTGTGTGTATGCAGGTTGCTGACCTAGGCAGATGCCTGTAGGAAGCCAGAGGTTAACTATGGGATGTCTTCCCTCAGTCATGTCACCTCACTTTTGGGGCAAAGTCTCTCTCTAAACTTGAAATTCACCATCTTGACTAGACTGGCTGGCCAGCAAACTCCCAGGATCCTCCTGTTTCTGCCTCCCAACAGTGGGATTATAGGAGCACACCACAGTGTCCAGTTTTTACATGGGGCCTGGGGATAGGAACTTGAGTCTTTTTTTTTCC
>NC_022009.1:17148925-17176418 GCF_000317375.1 Microtus ochrogaster | reverse complement strand
AGGTGTCTTTTGGCCATTTGAACTTCTTCTGTTGAGAATTCTCTGTTCAGCTCAGTGCCCCATTTTATAATTGGGTTGGTTAGCCTTTTACGGTCAGGAACTTGAGTCTTAATGCTTGCACAGAGAGCACTTTCCACTGAGCAACTTCCCCAGCCCCTAATTTTATAGTGCAACTGTCAGTTGAAGAAGGAAGACGGTCCTGATCTTCCCTTGGAAAAAAAGAAATCTATCCACATAAATATTAGTATAGTAATATATCTGAGGTAGGTATGATTCTATCTTTCTCTTTGAAGAACGTGCAGCTCCCTGACCTACTTAATAACCAGAAACTAAAACATATCTGTATTCTCTCCCTGCCTCCCACTCTGCGTGTGTGTATGTGTGTGTGTTGCATATGTGAGTGAGTATACACGCACGTGTGTGTGCAAGTGTGTAGAGATCTATCTCGGGTGTTCCTCAGGTGCCATCCACTTATTTTTTGAGACAGGGTCTCTCATTTGGCCCAGGTCTAGTATATTTGGCAGGGCTAGCTGTCCAGCAAGTTCTGCGGAGCCCCATATCTCCATCTTCCCAGAGCTGAGAGTATGATCACAGGCCACTACACCCAGCTTTTTCATGTGGGTTCTGGAGATCTCATTAAGGTCCTCATGATGGCACAGCAAGTCAAATCCCTTTCCTGACCCATCTCCCATTGTTTATTTTACCCACTCTCAAGGCAGCGGGTTTCAAAGGAACCCTGTTGAGCATTTAGTAACTGTAAGGCCTATAATGGTAGCACCCACATTAGTTTTGGTCCCTGCTGTATGCCTAGCATACAGCATGCCCGTCACATAGTAAGATGTGCTCAAAACTGTAACGTCAATGCAGACAAAACTCCCACAGCAGCTACAGTGCAAGCACTAAGTATGAGAACTTAGCAGTTCTCTGAGCATTTCCGAGACAATTCATCTAGAAATGGGGATAACAGTTCTCAGAGTTATTACAAAGATTAAACAAGACCAACTGCATAAAGCTCTTCTAGAGGACCCAGGATTTGATTCCCAGATCCACAGGGCAGCTCAGTTAGCTGTAACTCCAGTTCCAGGGAATCTGGCGCCCTCCTCTGGCCGCCACGGACACCACGCATGCATGCAATGCACAGACATAGAAGCAGGCAAAATACCTATACATATAATAAAACTAAATTATCCTTAATGTAATATATACTGCTTGAATGGGTATTTAATGTAACTTTTAAAAAAATACGACTGATTATAATTGGAGTTATTAAAATTAACTTCATAATCACATTTTTATTAAATAACAAAAAAGTCCAAAAAAAACTAGGAAGGAATAGAAATATTAAAACACAAAGACAATTAGGGGGTAACCCTCATAAATAAAAAAATATTTTGAAAGAAAAAAACTCCTTTGTATTTTTATAGTTCAAAGCACAAGTGATAATTTCCGAGTGACAAAGCTCGCACAAATAAAGTGACCGAGAGATTTATCTTTGCTGAAGCTTTTCTCTAGCTCTACCCAAAAGCAAGATGCTTCTCAGAGGCACAAGGAGAGGTGAAATCTTGGTGGTGGGAGCTCGCTGAAACGGGCTTCAGTTCCCCCCCCTCTGCCCCCCCCACCCAACACTAGTTTCTTTTAAAAATAAGCCTAGAGCGCCATCTACCGTGTCTGCTCTGCTGCATCCGCTCCAACAGAGTACTGCAGAAGGGGAAAACACACTCCATCAGGAAGGTCACCTGAAGTCTTGTTCCAAAGAAGCCAAGAGTCCCATCTTCCCCAGCAGATACTTTTGTATAATAGTCTTGGGATTTTCTTTTCACCCGCCTAGCAAACAGAACTGACCACAGAGTAAAGCACCACAGTGGGAACCAGAGAGCTTCTTTGTGTGCTGGGGGAACAGAAGGAACAATGATTTTTGTGTGTTGTGTTTGTTTGCCTTTGCAGATTTGGGGATCAAGTCCAAAATCTCTGCCTTACAGAAAAAGAAAATGAACTGCTGAGGAGTTAATAAGTATTTTGTTGATGTCACATAACCAGGAAGTGACCAGACATTACGGCCTCAGTGAATTTTTTTTACCACAATACCAGTATTTCTGTTGCTATCAGAGGATTCAAAATCATTATTAATTACACGTGGGTCACTAGAATTTCAGCGAACAAACTCTACAACATGATTATTTCAACACATTCTAGCACCATTCTATTTTCCAATTTCTTTGATTTGTGGGGCAAGTATAGTATATGTCTATTTTTAGAAAGTACTGTTTTATGCTGAAAACATACTAAAATATGGAGGTTCTAATTCGGTGTGTCAAAACCAGAATAGAAGTCATTTTGGTCTTTCTGTTTGTTTTCCGTTTTGCAGTACTGACATCAACCGCTGACCTGGTCCAAGCTAGGCTAAATGATTTAGCTACTGCCCTACAATATGAAATCTTTGTTTTGAACAAGTGGCCTCCAGTAATTCTGATGCAACCAGGCTGAGGCCTTGCATTTCGAAACATGAAGATTTTTTGTGGTGGTGGTAATGGTGGGTCCCTTGGGCTACTCAGAAAGATACTGCTCATGAGAGGATTTTTCTCTACTTTCGGGTAGAGACTTTCCTGATTTTCTCATTTTAAGTGATTTCTAGGCAGATACTATAGACAGAAAACACAACGTACTAAGGGACTCTCTGGGTACTGTACAACATCCTGCTCTAGGAATAATGATTGAAGACAGAGAAGCGGACTGTGGAGGATGTGATGTGTGGAGCTGAGGCAGGGCTCAGTGGTAACGTGCTCTTGACAAGCATAATGTGCTGATTCAACCCCATGAACTGAGTCTTTAATACAATGAAGTGGGTAATGAGTCGCTTGTGAACTGTATCAATTAAGAACGTATTCTACTACTATTACACAAATACCCTTGCAATAACTCATGGTAATTTCCTTCAGAATCAGTCCAGGAAGTAAATAATCCCCTTTATCACTTTATATTTCATTTATATTTTAAGTCTATTATAGCTTACTCAGATTCTAAATGACAACTGACTATTTGAAAATCAAAACTAATCTACAAACCACAGAAAATAATTAAAATTATATATTAAGGGACCCACCCATTTAAAAGGCATATATAAAATAAGTATATAATATCCCATGGTTGTTCTGAGTTGAAATAACACCCACTTGTATATATTACAACTGGCCTCCAAAAAAGATACTCAGGTGCCATATTTTTGCATCACTGTAGCTTCTAACTGCCACCATAACAGCTTTTGTTTCCTATGGAAACGTTCTTTGTCCTAGTCTTCCTCGGGGAGGACAGAGGCTCTGAGACGTCCCTGGTGTGCTCCTGTTACTTCACATAACCTTCACTTCGAGTTGAGCGTGTCTGCCCGCATTGCCCAATTCCACTAACTCCAGTACTACAAAGCAACTTCCCAGAACCTCTGTTAGGATCAAGAAAACAATCTGGTGTCATCGGCAGATTTCGCCATTTCCTCTGGGACTCATTCACACCCCAAGCGAGCATGGTCCTGGTGTCAACTCCTGGAGTTCCTACCATGAACCTCTCTCTTCCAATGAAACCCAGCCATTCTCTTCTACCTAGGGATTCCCACCGTAGAACCGCAATGTGTTTATCTGTTAACACTTAAATTCTGATGACTATTTTTTAACTGAAAGTTGCAAACTACATTACAAAAGTAAAGGAGGGGAGAATCCCAAAGGAAAGACCCCAAAAGCAGCAAAAAGAAACAGCTCCCAGATGAGTAATCTACCCAGCCACTCAGACCACCATGGACTTGTCTGATTCTCAAACTTTAACACAATTTTGACCTTTTTCTGTCCAATTATTTATTTTCTATCATTGTATGAGAGACTAGTAACCACACTTGAAAACTCTGTATGAATTCTAACCAGTGGGTCCAATGACTTTATTAGATTCTCTTCTCTCTGCTGCAGTAAAAGGGGAGGCAAACAGCCCTGATACTGAAAGTCAAAATCCAAACAGCTCTTCACCCAAATGTCTGCACCATGAACAACACAGAAACAACAACTGCTCTTTATTCAAGTGCAAATTCGGTTGAAGCTTTATCCTGCTTCTGCAGTTGCATTACAGATGAGGCATGGAAATTAAAGAAAACTAGGCCGAAGCCAAAACAGCAGCACTGTCCTCACGCAGGCTCGCTCAGAAAGCAACAACATTCTAAACGCCCCTCCTCCATTCTAACAGACCCCCAGCCAAAAGAAAGCATTACTGTACTACATCATATTTATCCCATTTTAAATAACTTTTTTCATTTGAGATCATGAAAGGATAAGGTCGGCAGATACCACCATCACCCTCAACCTCACACAGCCTGAGACGGTCTCAGGATCATTGCAGTTCTAGATGCATGAACTGAGGCAGGATGGAAGAAGCACTGCAGAGACCCAAAAAGGTCTCATAAGACTCGGTGGAACAGCAGACTAAGCAGCAGTTGAGCAGAATTCATTTGGCCTATCTTGCTCCATACAAAATCAAGTTAAAATCTTTTCTTTAAGAGCCGAATTTGCCAAAGACTTGCAGACTTCATGTCTGGCAGCATAGGTACTGTCAGGTAACTTCCAATCCCGCCCGTCTACTCGGGCCACCAGTGAACCACACACCTGAAAAAGTTCACCACCTCAAACGTCAAACTCTGCCGGGATCAGAAGGGTGCTCTCAAGGGGCCGCACTCAGATCTCATTATAACTCCATGTTATTTTAATACAGGGCCTTGGATTTTGCCCCACACACAATTCCCAAGTCACAGAAAGACCATGAACAGTGTCCAGATGTATAAATGCAAAAATACTTCCCTCCTACTTGCGGACTCCAAGATAAACACCACAAGAAGCACGTGTGACTGAACTCGGAGCTCGTTCCAAATGAAATACCGCATCATGTGCGCAGAGTATGGCTTCGAAAACAAAACCCCAAGAATATCCTACACGGTTCATGAGCCAGGCTTGGGCAAGCACATGACCACACTGGGAGACGGAAACATGAATCGGAGAGCAGGGGTAAAGGGTGAGAACAGCCTCTGTCGGGACCTTTCCCAGAAAACTGTTGCTATTTTCAGGGAACATTTGTACAATATGGGACACAGATGAAAGGGAAACAGTGCTTTTCTGTGTGGTTGCCCCCTCCCCCACTGGTGACCCTTAATTCTAACACAGCCTTTCAGTCGGGAAACCCTGCGAAGATTTCAAAAGCCCCGAGTAAGCAAAGCGCAAACATCATTACCCACGGATCCACAGGCACTCACTGAGGTAATGAATACTTAAACGTCTGGCCAGGGAGCCCAGACAGAAAGTTTCTGACCTGGAGGCTGGGTCCAAGGAGAGCACATGGACACCTGGGGGCAGAGACACAGGCCACAGGCCACGTGACAGTTTCTACATCACTCTTGTTGTGTTGCCAAGATGAAAGTGAGAGGCGCAACTTTCCTTTCCTTTGTCTCTCTCTGCTTCCCACATTTAAGTTCCCATTAAAAATCTCTCGCCAGTAGACTGTAATTTGCTCCAGAAATGTTACCATAAGAAGTGAATGGCTGTAGGAAGTGGGAGGCTGGGAGATGAGTTTGGCTAAGTCTCTGTCTGCAATGCTTTCTCCTGCAACTCTACATAAGCAAAACGTCCTGGAAAAACTCAGCTGGGAAAATGCTTAACTACCAAAAATATTATGACTTTTAAAAAAAACTGAACATTTGGTAAAAGCAAAAGAATACATGTACATACACACCCTCAGTGTAGGTTATGAAGCATAGCTATTAGAATATACGCCTGTGAATCTGCCTAGCGTTTTTAATGAGCATCTTTCCAGTCTGAAAAGCTAGCAATGGCACTTGGGAGCAGAACACTTGCCTGGCATGCCCAGGACCCTGGGTTCAGTTCTCAGCAACGTGAAGGAGGACAGGGGCTGGGGGGAATTTCCAGTCTGGTCATCTGCTGTGGACTAAATATTTACATCTCTCTCAAAATCTATCTCTTGAAGCCCTAATCCCTGATGTGATGGGGTGATGGTCCATAAAGTTTTTGACAGGGTCCTGGCTAGACTAGGTCTTGAAAGGGGAAACATTGCTGGGAGCGGTCACGTGACAGCATAGTCACCAAGCAACTGACCTCATAGGACTCTGGTCTCACACTCTCAGTAAACAGAATATCAGAAGGGAATGGTGCTTACTCTCCTCAGTCTACTGAGCTGCAGGGGCTCCAGCTGAAGACATGATGTAGCAGCAAAGGCTGTCTTCCCACAGGGCGGCCTCCCAACGGCATCAATGTTTTGAATTATGCATGTATTTCATTTTGTCTCTTTTTAAAAAATTGTTTGGGGCCACAGCTATTGGGATTTTTTTTTAAGAAATTTAGTATTCCTCTTACATTGTCAGTCTTGGGTGTGCTACCCTGTACCTTGTACAAGGAGCTACACTACAGACACACACATGGGTGCCTTCCCTTTCTAAAACTTATATTCCAGGACAATGTGACACGTAACACATGTTGGGTACAGATATGTGCCTAAAATAGGTTTGCTGTCATTCCTTGCACGCTCCCCCTCATGTGCAAGTCACACTGGAAAGGGGATTGGACAGGAAAGAGAGAGCATAAGCAAAGCCTTGAGCTCAGCATGGTTTTCAAGGACTATATTGTCTCTCGGCAAGTCTACGTCCCTAGGGACAAGGAATCGTGGCTAACTGAGCTCTGCGTGCACAGTAACTGACTAAGTATTACGTCAGTGTTTCTCAGCTAATCTCAGCCCAAAAGCCTTACATGCTTCACAGTCGGAGGAGTTGATCAACAACAAATACTGATCCTTTGATAACTGTTTTCCGTATCTACACCCCTTCCTACCCCCGACCCTTGTTTACCAGTTATCTTCCTACTGTAATCAACGCAATGGTCACCTCATCACTTCATCACACACTAGATAAAAAGCAGACATTTCCTTAGTGACACACAGCTGACCTTTAGTCTGGGCAAGCACATGATCACACGTGAAAGTTTGTTTAATAGGATCTGAACCACAGGTGCCAACAGGACATGTGACCCAAAAGCAAGTAAATAAATAAAATGTCTCCTCCTGAAGAAGAGCATCGTCCGCAGAACAGACTACACAACTGGAGGGGACAGCCCTGCAACGTGGCAGTAGACTTCACATCATCTTAGCATCTTTGCGTTCTGTCCGGGACAGTCTCTTGGGGGCTGTGTTCTAAAGGAAGCCTACTCCCTCAATTATGTCAGCCCTATGAAACATTCTCAACATTTCTCAGAGGAGCAAAAATGACAGTTAATGCCATTCCAGACTCTAAATAAGGCTGGATGAGGCCCTCCCAAAAGTCAGCACCAGTGTGGAACCCGATCCGACCCACCCTTCATTGTGCTCAAGGCACAGACGACGGGCTCCATCTAAGGTACATTCTGGGTCTGGAACCCAGTCAGAGAGAAAGCGACTGAATATTTAAGCAGGTCACGAGACACCTCTCTTCCTCTGTTACTTCTCTCCCCTCCCCCCCTTCTTCCCTCCCTCTCTTTTATTTTGAGGCAGGGTCTTGTTATGTAGCCCGGGCCAGTCTTGAATTCACAATCCTCCTGCCTCAGCTTCTAGAATAGCTGAGGTTACAGGTGCACCCCCATACCTACTGAAGGATTGAAAAAAAGAACTGCAGCACTCACTCAACAGGCTACTTCACAGAACCCGAATCTTCTCACATATCAACTGAAAAGTCAGAGTCCATAGTCCACACTGACCATCTAATGGGCAGGTCAAGGGGAAACCTTGAGGACAGAGAACAACTTTGTCTAAGGTCTGTTAACATCCAAACTGTTAAGGCAAAAGAAAGAACGCCACACTCACCGTGCCTCTAACTAGCTGGCCATGATCCTTACTCATTCTGCCACTGTGTTTGATTTCAGGCTGAAGGTGTGGTGAGGGGACAAAAATCACCGGCTGAAGTACTGAAGAGAATGGCCAGTGGGTAGACAAGCGATCACAGCCATCTCAGCAACCCACACTCCCCAAGGCCATGCAGCTGTCAATCAGCAATGGGGCAACATCTCCACTCATACCCTGCCAAAGACATAGTCCATGTTTTCCACCTACTCCAGTCCATTGAAATATGAATCTAAGTCACAGTCCGTTACTCTTCTCTACCTAAAGGAAAAGAATGCCAGCAGCAGCTACGGTCACCACCACTCGTGAGGGAAACTTCTGAGGATGCTGACTCATCGTTCCTGCTTAAACCAGCGTGCCCTTCATAATGGTTTCACTTTTTAGAGACATCTCTAACAGTATCTCCTGCTATGCCACAAAAGGAGAAAACGGCCATTCTTTTTTCCTGCCCTGATCCCTAGCGTTTAGGATAAAGGTGTGTTATGTGCTAGAGGCCGCTATGCTTCACCTAGTTCTTTCCATTCATTTGTCTCCTTATAATTGTTTTTATTTATTTATTATGTAGACAGTGTTCTGTCTGCATGTATGCCTGCACTCCAGCAGAGGGCACCAGATCTCATTACAGATGGTTGTGAACCATCATGTAGGTACTGGGAATTGAACTCAAGACCTCTGGAAGAGCAGCTAGTGCTATTAACCACTGAGCCATCCCTCCAGCCCCAATGTCTCCTTATCCTACACAAGGGCACACTGTCTCAATAAAGGCAACTATTACCTCTCTGTGACAATCTAATAATACAAAACTTACGTCAGCAAACATATGCGATATCCATATGAATATAAGACATTTCTGCTTCAAATAATACTATCAAGAAAGTAAGAAGACAGGTTCAGTGAGAGCGGGTGAGGCAAGAGGAGACTGGGGTGAACATGATCAAATTGCATTTTAAATGGGTAAAACTGTCAAAGAATAACTTTTTTAGAAAATTAAAGAAATAGTTCTAGTGAGATAGTTCAGTGGGAAGACGCTGCTGCCGAGACTGGTAACCTCAGATCAAGCCCTGCCACCCATATAGTAGAAGGAGAGAATTCACTATGAAAAGTGGCGCTCGCATGTATCCATTGTATACATGGTATGGGTAGGTACATGCACACATTTGCATGAGTGCTCTCTCTCTCTCACACACACACAGAGACACACATACTCAACATAAATAAATAAATGTAAAAACACTTCTGTCAATAAAAAGAAAAAAACAGATGGGGAAAGACAATTGTTTCATAAGGGACTTATAACCCAATTATAAATAAAATTTTAAAACATAGTCACAAAAAAAAAGATATACAAAAGGCCAGTAATCACACAAGTGACTGCCAGTGTAACCAGGGACTAGGAAGTGCAAACACACATCAGAGTGAGATGACCACCTCATGTCCACTAATGAGAGATGGCTACAATTGGTTTAGGCACTAGTAGTGCTAATGAAAAAACGGGACACTGATTTAGTCCTGGCAGTGTTGTCAATGGTAAAGCCACTCTGGAAAATGGTTTGGCAGATCCTCAAACGTTGAATCCAGCAATTCTGCTCCTGGGCATGAAAACATGTGTCCACGCAAAAACTTGAACATGGATGCTTACAACTTTATTAGTCAGAATACCCCCCCCCAAAAAAATGCCAATCAGCTGATGAGAAGATAAATAAAACGAAGTCTGGTCATACAATGCCATATTATTTTGTAATGAAAACAAATAAAGTATTGATAGCATGCTACAGTACAGACAAATTTTAAATCAACATTACGTTTAATGAAAGAAACCAGTCATAAAAGACATGACGTCTGACTCCATTTTTTTGTGTGTGAAATTTCCAGAATAGACAAATCTATAGAGACAAAAACTTGTTTGCAAAGGCTAAGTGGGTAGATAGAAATGGAAAGTAATTGCTGTTGGGTCCAGGGCTTCTTCTGGTGGTGATGAAAACTCTGGGAATAGAAAGTAGTGATAATTGCACAAGCTGTGATTATCCTGGACATGAAAAGACACACTTCACAGAAGCAATACAACATGTGAATTATATCTCAATAAACTACGTTAGGGGCTGGGACTTGGTTTTTGCTAAGCATGATTGAGGCCCTGGTTCCAATGCCCAGGACCACACAAACTGGGCATGATGGTACAGAACTGTAATCACAGCACTTGGGAGGGAGAACTAGGAGGACCAGTACGGTAAGTTCAAGGCCAGCCTAGGGTTCAAAAGAAACTAGAAAAATCATCACTAGCTATTTCTGTTCTTTAAAGATTCCAAAATTTGTTCTTTAGAAAGTAGCATGCATTTTGAATATAAAAACGCTGGCACTCAATGAAAAGTTGTTTGGGGGGCTGTGGTTTGGTTTGGTTTAGACAGGGTTTCTCTCTGTAGCCCAAGCTGGTCTTGCACTTAGAGCAAGCCGTCTTCCCGCCTCAGCCTCCTGAGGGTGAGGATGAACATATCCTCATCCACAGACGCTGATTTCTGGTATAGTGAAGTTCAGCTACAAGGAAATCCTCTCCGCCATCTTTTGCTTCTCTTGTCTTTGTACTGAAGACTTTAGCAGCCCTAGTCAGTGTCACCAGCCCCGATTATTTCAGAAACAAGGAAACCACACCTAGACTGTATCCATGAGGAAGCAACAGAATCCATATTGAAAAGAAAACGAGACGCATTTGCAGGATGAGCCCTGCACCACTCTTCTGGGTAGCTCTAAAAGTGAACCATATCTTGCACTTCGAGGCAACTGCCTAGACGAGCAGTTATGTGAGATGCTAAGGGCACATTTTTCTGGCATGTCTCAAAACTAAGCCTTTCAAAATGCATCCTATGAAAGCCATCTTATGCCGGGTATGCTATAACTTCAGATCGTTTATTAACTCAGCCACAGTGTATTGAGCATGCATAGCCGTATAAAGACGGTTATATAAGTAATTCAAGTTACTGGTGGACATTACTGTAAAGTAACTCACTATTACGGAGAAACACAAAATGCTTTTCAGACACACACACATGCGCTACCTCCTTAAGAGGTAAGAGCTGGGAATCTGACTATATGCTCCAGAGTCTGGAATTACGCCTGCCCTCCAAGAGCCAATATTCCACGCGTGTCAACAAGATTGCTTTCTAATACCATATATAATACTATATATCTTTTTCTGGTAAGAGAACAGAATGGAGAATATCAACAACACAAACCAAAGGAGTTTTGTTTCCTATATTATTTAACATAATCTATAAGGAAGGATATCAACATGTTAAGCTCGGCTTTTTAAAACCCCTTAACCTGTGAAGTCTGAGCAGCTGGGAACAGCATCCTGAGCACCTGGCATCTCAGTCAGAAACCCTGACTCTTATTACTTGAGCATCAGTGAAGAGATAAACAAAGAGTCAAACAACTGCAAGCAACCAGGGGTGGGGAGGCCACACTCCTGAGGGCGCTACGACATTTCATCACCTCCATCACAACTGCTGGCTATTTTCTCTTCTTTGCCCTCATACTTCTTTCCTCCCCTTTACCTTCATTTCCCCCTTTCTTTCTTAAGTTTCAGGAACTGCCACCAGCTACTGTCACTGGCAACTGCTTGCCTACTGAGCCACAATGTCTCTAGCAGCAGGGAGAAGGCATCACGTTTTCTAGTTAAAAAGCGCCCCCTAGTGGTTTATCCTCTTCTGTCCCTAAGGTGGAGGAACCTGAAATGAGCCACAGCCGGACTGAATTCCTGTTAGCTTGTCTGGTCTTGGTTTTCTGACAGCATCAGAAAACCTGCCTTTAACATTCATAATAACCAAGCTATGAGATACTAATGATAAATATTTGCACTTATATATACATTGATTTTGTTTCTTACCAATAGTAACTTTTTTCTGATAAAAAGTATGTACAAAGATATAGAGAGCTTTTACTTCATAGAAACTTTAAGCCCCATGAAACAGAAATCTAAGCATGCTTTCCTCTACCTGCAGTAATGTCCCCTACACTTGATCACAGTCTAAGAAGAGGTGAGGCTGCAGCTGTCCTACTACCTCAGCATCAGTAAGTAGGGCCCACAGGAGAGACAAGAAGCAGTAAACACTAAAGCTGAGGAAGGATACAACCAGCCAGGCCCGACACCTCTCTCAAAGTCTGCTGTGAAGTATTAAACCCAGAGGGGCATTCAACAGATTGTGAGGAAGCTGGGGAATATCACTGGGTCGGGCTGGCACTATTAACCAAGGCAGTGGGGCAGCTCGAGAGGTGAAGATGGCTATAAGCAGAAACAGCTTAGTTCCAAGATGGCTGCTGCAGAGCTGCAGAAAATGAAAGCACAGCAACACACACAGCTCGCTGTCCAGAGACTGCTCGAAGCAGGGGCAGACAGCTGCTGGAATAACCCAGCGCACAAGGCCCAAACAGTCCTGCCGAGCACGGTGCTTGCCTGACAAGAGGCCTGGAGCCACTGCAGGACAGACAGTGAGGTCGCTTTCAATGCTCCTGAGTGGAGAAATATTAAATTAAAAGAAAGATGGAGAGTCTAATGTTCCTGTGACTCTGACATATAGTTCTGCATCCTTTGCGAAGCAGGAGAGAACCTGGAGAGATGGCGGAGAGAAAAAGGATACCCAGGAGATGTAACTCATCCTGAGAGCAACAAGCTCCACCAGAGAGTGTTGGGGGAAGCCAAGGCTACTCTGCTCTGTCTGTGTTCTCACTGATGGAAACAGTCGCATATTTCAGCCAGTCTATTGAAAAGGTTTTGGCCACTTCCCCTATTCTTATTCAAACATCTAAATTACATATTCTCTTTAAATAAGAGCTAGAGAGGAAAAACGCTCCAGGCTCCAAAAGGAAATGTTCCTTAATATATCCCCCCCCCCCAGCACTGGCAGGCCTAGAAAGTAGGATAAAGAGTTTTTACATGTTGTAACTTTAGTCAATACTAACGAGAAGAACCAAACTCCTGTGGTACAAGGATGCAATCTGATACATGTTTTATGTCTTATGTAAGAATGACACATTGGCCCTTCAGTCCGGAGGAAGGCCTTTTATGTGTCCTGGTAGGCTAGACCGAGCTGTGGGCAAGCAGGGCCCTGGGCAGTCTTTCCTTCACACTCACCACTTTCTTGACATCACTTCCCTCCAGCCATGGTGACAGAAGCCCATAAAGCTGGAGTAACCAGCCCTGAAACTGTCAGCCAGTGCCAAAGTAGATGGAAAACAAGCAGAAAGGAATCCCTTCCAAAAAAAAAAAAAATCCTTCAGGGCCTTTCCTTTCTCAGAAATACCACAATTTACTCATTTACTAACTCAATTCAAGCCTACCCAATAAGCCTTACCCAGATACTTCAGTAAACAGCTGCTCCTGACTGTCTGATACCCAGCCTCCCTTCTTCTGGGAAATTGACCCCATTTGGAAATCTAACCCCCCCAAAACACTCGCAGACGTGTGACTGGCGAGGTGGAGCAAGGGGGTTAACAAGTCCCCACTGGCAGGGTAGATATATGTATGACACAGGCTAGTCTCCAACAAATAATACGGACATTACAGAAGTGGGAGGATATAAGATATAGATGTGGGGGTTGTCGTTTTTTTTCCAGAAACCCTTGGACTCTTCACAGCGATGAAAGAATCCTTAGATTGATAAGAGGACTGAGTCAAGATGGGGACTAAGGTATGCTCACTACAGGGAAGGGACTCACACCTCCACCTCCAGAGAGGAGAAAGGGCCTGAAAGTTAGTGTGGTTCCCCGTCGTCAGTGGCCTATCAGTCTGCCTACATAATAAAGTCTTCCTCTAAAAAGACTGGCCCTGGGAGTCACGGGACAACTCAACCCTTGAGGCACTCGGAGGGTAGGATACGTGTCTGAAAATGACCAGAAAGTTCCAACCATGTTAATTTGGTGACTATGAGGAGGCAAATTCGCAATACTGAATCTGTAAACAATGGGGATCAACTATATATGCATGCATGCAGAAAATACGAGCATGTTCTTTTGACTCAAACCCAACACAATAAAATACAGATGCATTTGATTACATATAAATAAGAAACCTGGAGCCAGTGAGATGTTTCTGTGGGTAAGGCCTTTGCACCAATGATGTAAGCCTAACAAGATCAATCCCCGGTACCCAGACAAAGAGGGAAGGCAAAAGCTGACTCAACAAGCTGACCTCCGACCTCCACATGTGTGCCACAGCATGCCTCCTCCCCATCTCTGCAACATCACACACACGTACACACACAAATAAATTCTTAAAGAAAAGGTTTAAAAAACACGCTTGGGGAAAACCAGCAAAGAACAAACAGAGAAACTATTTACAAAACATCAAAGATTAAAAAGGCACTGGCGCTGGAGAGCTGGCTCAGGGGTTAAGAGTGTGTATTGCTCCAGCAGAGGCCCTGAACTTGCTGCGTGGAACCTACATCTGGCAATTCACAACTGCCTGGAACTGCAGCCACCGAGGATCCGATGCTCTGGCCTCCACGGGTACCTGCACCCCATGCACACACCCACACACATACATAAAACTGAAAATAAATCTTTCCAAAGGTACATCACAAGCAAAAATTAAAGGAAAGAAAATCTAAAATCCAAAGAAAACTGTTCAGAACTGTTAGCAGCTTGCACACAAAGCCCAGAGAGGTCTTTGTGAGGGAAACACAAGCGAAGGCACAGTGAAAGCGCCCTGGGGGAGAGAAGCCTGTTACTGTAGATAGCAGAGAATGGCAGAGAAATAAATGCCAGAGCCATTGGAGAAGCCCAAAGCAGCCGCAGCTACCTCTAGGGGAACAGAGGGGAGCAGATTGGTCACAGGGCAGGGCTATCTCGCAGGGGCAGAGCGTGTGTGTGAGAGTCATCCAAATCAGAGAAAGAAAATTTATTTTGTAAAAACTTAGGAAATCTAATACTACTGAGGGAATTCTTATTTAAACAGAGCATACTATTTTTTTCCCTCAAAGATTTAAATGAAATGTTATTTTTTTATTTGCTGATACTCAGGAAAAATGAGTAGTCTTCAAATGTGTGTGCTTATGTTTTTAGATGTTACCATTGCAGGGTGTGCTATAAAGCTATAACGTTGACATCTGAATGACAGGAAAGAATTAAAACTTAGGAGATAGAGGCAAGAGAATCAGGAGTTAAAAGACCAGTCTTGAATACAAACCAAGTTTGAGGCCCCCTTGGGTTCCATTAGACCCTGCCTCAAAAATATTTTAAAAATTAAAAAAAGGAGGGGGGAAGGGAATAGGGAAACCTAATGAAGAAAATGTTAGATCTAAAAGGGGCATGGGGCTGTGGCCATGACTTGGGCAAAAGTGCTTGCTCACCTGAGGACCTGAGTTTAAATCCATACCTCATATACCACACACTACACACACACCTTATACTCCCCAAATAACATATAAACCACATATACCACAGCACACACACTATACAATATACCATACATATACACCCCTACATACACCACACACACACCACGTTCACCCACACCATAGCACACACAACACTGTGCACCACATACACCCTCATATATACCACACACACACCGTGTTCACCCACACCATAGCACACATTACACAATGCACCACATACATCCTCATATATACCACACACACACCGTGTTCACCACACACCATAGCACACACAACACAATGCACCGCATACACCCTCACATATACCACACACACACCGTGTTCACCCACATCATAGCACACACTACACAGTGCACTATGTACTCCCCAAACATCACAGACTATAGATTACATATGCATCATACACATACCACACATAGATCATACACACACACATACACACACACACACACACCACACAAACACCACATACACACATATAACCACAAAGGGAAAAAAAAAGAAAAAGTGGTACTAAGGAAATTATGGTCTGCAAAGTGGTCTCTAAGCTTTTAGCAAGAACTTAAATAATGTAAATGGTGTATATATTTAAATGTTTTATATTATGTTTATTCACGTGTGTGTGTGTGTGTGTGTGTGTGTGTGTGTGTACAGGCATGCACACCACAGCACACAGGTGGGGTCACAGAACAACTTTCAGAAGCTGGTTCTGTCCTTCCACTGTGCAGGTTCCAGGGATCGAATCCAGGCTGTTGGTTTTGGAAGGAAGTACCTTTACCATCTTGTCAGCCCAATTTACTAGAAAATACTTAGCTGGCCCCTCGGTCATCTATTAAATGTTATTATTCTCTCAGTGATATGGCTTATATTGAGACCTTACATGTTTTAATAAGATTTTAGCAGATTTAATAAGGCAATTATAAAATGCTTTTAATGTGAACTATTTAGCATATATTTCAAACTGAGGACAGGAAATTTCTACATAACATCTGATGAGCAGAGTTCAAACTGGCCCCTTTTAATTGATTATAAAAGAGTATATTTAGTGGGGCAGATTCTATGAGCTGGTGAAAGTATTTGCAGCTAAGCAAGTATATCAAAGTACAGAATGGCCATATTCTGTAAGACTCCTCTTATAGGAAGAGAATGCAGAGACTGACTGGGGGCCGGGGAGAGAATGGGTACCAGGAGGGTCCTGTCTGGAGTGTGGCAGCATTCTAGAATGAAACGGGCGTAGTGGTTGCAGAGGTGGGTGCTGCAATATATGAACTATATCTCGACAAAATCTCTAAAAGAGCATCTATAGTGTGCTGACTTCATAAGACATAAGAGAAAGTAAAGTCTGCATGGATTCAGCCTTGAGCAAGAATATAGAAAAGATGACCCAGAAACTTATGTAAAGGGGTGCACAGGTAGACAATGTGAGAGGATGGACAGGCAGGACATGACAGCCAGTGAAGGGAACAGATGGAACTAGGAGTGCCTGAGTGTGGCCTGCCTGTCACACAATTCTGACTTCCATGTTATATGAAAATAAATACAGAAAGCGAGAGGCCAATCCTGACATGAGATGCTAATAGAACTTCATAGCCAATGTATGATGGTCGCTCTGGGGACAGGCAACCCAAGCAGCTTTTAAGCAAAGTCTTTGAAATACATTCCCTCAGGTCAAAGTTGTTTGTTTTTCAAATCCAAATAAATTGCTAAATCTAAACAGTAGAATCTTCAGAGGAATAAGTTAGCAATTCTGAAACTATTTTCTGTATAGTCTAAAACTGAAAAATAAGTAAATACACTTTGAGCAGTGCAAGTTATGTCTCTCGGTCCCAGGGAAGGGAGGTACAGACATGGCGCAAGGACAAGCGAGCCCTGTGGTACTAGATCAGAACCAGTCGTGTCAGCATGAAGTCAGGACTGCACAGGGAGTAGAAACGGTAAAGACACACACATAGAGGTGCGAAAGAATACACGTACACACACATACAATATCCCCTCCTGTCTCCACTCAGGATCTAGAATCAGTGAGTACAGGTACAGATTTGGGCTCCTGAACATTACTGTCTCCTAAAAGAAACAAGTGGCTCTAAGAATAGAGTTTTTTTTTTTTTAAACCAAACCAAACAAAAAAAAAAACTTATTTATTGCACTTATTTGAAACCAAATTGTGTTTAGATTTAAGCATTATTTTTTAAGTTGGGGATCTCAACCAATACATAATGAGATGTCTTGGGGATGGAACCCAATTCTAAATATGAAATTCACTTGTTTCACACACAGTGAAAATCACTACTTTTTTAGCACTTAAAAACTGATGGTCTAAAAATCTTCTACAGGTCCTCCAAATTTATTAACTGGAATTTTCTGTAAATTCCTTACTACTTGATTTCCCTGAAATAGTATAAGTTTCCCAGTTAATATTATAACTTGAGTAGATGCTTAATTTGTACGTGAATTGCCATTCTTTCAGATGACAGGGTTTGTTTGTTTTGGTGGCTTCTAACAAGATAGGTGTTTCAACCAATTCTGTTCATTTTGTAATTGTTTCTTGGTTTGAGATGAGACTTTCTGATCTTGGCAGAAAAGAATCCCTCAATGCCTTTGATATGCAGTTTTCTTCATAATAAATCTGAAGTCTCTATGAGAGATCCAAGAAGACACACCTCAGATAGGGTCAAAAACTGCAAGGAGACCCAGAAGAAGTAAACCAATATATATAAAATTCTTATTACTAGGAAATACTAACCATCTTATAGATGTGCCTAGGCGAGCTTTTCAATATAAATAAGATTGTGAAATTATCAAATTTGCTGCCGATCTGGTCCACCAGTGCCCAGTTTTGTTGTTTCTATCCTTCTAATTTCAACTGCCAGTTAGAATTAATCAGATGGCTATTGAACAAAGTTCCCACTCTCAATGAACTTAGTAAGCAGCATCCTAACTTTCCCTCCTACATGCCAGAGGTCAAAGGCAAGTCAAGATAAAAATATCACAGAATGAAATTAATATTTTAAACTAGAAATAAGATTATATTTCCAGCTCAAGTAAACTGTCATTATGTCAATATTTGGTATTTAATAAAAATAGGAAGAATGCCATGGAATTAGAGGAGAGAAATGGTGTGCGATAGATTCAAAATGGGGGAGGGGTAAGATGAGCTGAAGAAAGGGAGACTGCAAGGTGATCTGGGGGAAAATGACAAAGTTAGACTATCTGTAAGACAAGCACTATCAGTCAGGCATTGTGGTAAATGCCTGTGGCCCTAGTACTCAGGAGCCTGAGACAAGAGACATGAAACTCTAGCACCAAGGGATCCAGTGTCCTTTTGTTCCAGGGAATCTGACATCCTCACAGACAAATGTGCACATAAAATAAAAATAAATAAATAAAAATGTAAAAAAAAAAAGACTATATTTTTTAAAAAATCTCCAGACATCAAAGTAATAATAACCAGATTGGGTTTTTCCCCCTAAATAAAAGCAGTGTTTCAACAACAACAAAAACAACAAGCATTAATATAGAACTCGAACAACAGCAAAGGATAATCAGACTTCAGAAGGCCCTCTTGCCCTGCAGACCCCCGAGGAGCTGAAGGAGCTGGGGTGTTTAGGTTCTAGGTCCCTGACCAGGATATTCTGAGTTACTTCATCTCCCTAGCCTCAATTTTACCATGTCTAAAATGGACAGAAGAGCTTCATTTTGACAGTCTCTACCATAAAGCCTAACACACAGGAAACTAGCACATACAAGAATAAAAATCAACCAACACGGCCATACATTCTTAAAAGTATTGCCTTCAGAGCTAAGACCTTAGTGAATTCTTACTGCAAACCATAACACAGACACGGTTTACCACCTATTCATTACAGAATAATAGTCTAATCTCTGAACTAAATAATTCCATGTATCCTACCTAATACTCTCAAGATCTCTAGAGAGATAAACAAGTAAGAAAAATTCAAATGATATTTTTGCTCTTTTGAAATATGGCATCTATGTAAAGAGCAGAAGAAAAATAAAATCCAGCTGCTAGATTGCAGGTAGATTTAATGTCCCTGCTGTTAGTCTTGTAGACACCGACACAGCAGGGGATGAAACTCTACAACTGAGATGCACGCATCAGCAGTTTCCACGAGCTGGTCCCTGGGGATTCAAGATTCCAGAAGAGAAGTGCAGTTCAGAACCCTGTTTAGCTGAAACAGGAACAGAGCTGGGCGACTACAGAAAGGAGCAATCCTTGGGGAGGGAAAATATGATTCTCCGAGCTGACTTGCAACCAGAGGAGCTAAGCCCATAGACCCTGCCTTGCCAAAAACAACATTAAAGTCCTTTTGACCACCGTTGTAAGGGCTACAGTTTTATATTTCAACCAAAAAAAATTATTAAAAATTTTAAAGCTATATGTCATTCAAAATAAGATGAAAGTATGTTTGTACAATGATCCAATTAAATGATGTTTCTATTACAGTAGGAAGTAGTGCCCTACCCTGCTTCTCTATGGTATGATGGGAAGGTGGTGCCTCCTCGGAGGAAGAAAGTCTAGAATGTTAGAAGAGGATGTGTGATGGCTAGGGTTTTTTCTTTTCTTTTTTGAGATAGAATCTCTCTATATAGCCTTGGCTGTCCTGGAACTTGCTATGTAGACGAAGTCAGCCTTGAACTCACAAATGCCTCTGTCTCCAAATGCTAGAATTAGAGGATTGCTCCTTTCTACCCAGTTAGTTTTTAACTGTCAGCTTTCCACAACCTAAGATCATCCGAGAGCCTTAACTGAAGAACTAAGTCGGGTTGGCCAGTGGCCTGTCTATATAGAATTGTCTTGATTGTTGACTGATGTAAGGGGACCCAGCCTGAACGTGGACAACACCATTTCATAGGCTGGGCTTGAACTGACAAGTTAAGAGAGCTAGCTGAGCATAGGCAAGCCAGCAGGCAGTGAGGATATGTTTATTCTCTCTGCTCTTGACTGTGGATATGATGTGACCGGCTGCTTGAGTTCCCTGCCTTGGCTTTCCCCCAACGATAGATTATAACCTAGAATACAAGCCAAGAAAACCCTCTACTTCCTCGTGTTGCTTTCGGTCAGAGTGTTTTATGACAGCAACAGAAATGAAACTAGAACAGGATGTTCCCAGCTGCCAGTAAACAAAACCCTGAGCTGAGGGGGCTTAAACAATGCCTCCTAAGCTTTCAAGAACATGGAATCAGCCAGAGACCCTGATTTAGATAGAAGAAAGGAGGGCCTGAAATTCTAACACGCTCACAGAGGATGCTGCTGACAGTCTATGGACCACAATTTCAATCCCAAGAACTTAAACCACAAGAAAATACACAGGTTACCAAAAATGTAGGGGCTAACGAGATGGCTCAGTGGTGGAGAGCACTTACTCCTCTATCAGGGCCAGAGTTCAGATCCCAGGACCCACATGAGGCAGCCTGTAATTCCATCGCCAAGGGACCTGATGGGCACCTGCCTGACTCACTTAAGTGAGTCCCTGGGATTGATCCACAGCAGAGCAAATAACACTGACATGTGCAGTACAACTGTTGGATTAATTTCAAAATTCTCTGTCCATACACAATATAAAAGAAAGCTGCATCTGTAGTCCTGGCCTCTTAGGAAGCTTATTTCAATATATTTAAAATTAGAACACAATAAAGACAGCAATAGCAACAAATTATAGTTATCTAACAATAAAGCAAGAATAAATGCCTGTTTTAGAAGTACAAATAAACAATCAGTAATATGTGAAGCATAAGATCTTAAATCTATTATCCTTCCACAAGGCAAAATGCTCTCCTAAAACTGATGGCAGGGTATGGGAATGACGGCTCAGTAAGACTACTTTTTGTCAGACACAATGGCACAGGCATACGATTCCAGCATTTAGGGAGCACAGAAAAGAAGAACTCAAGATGGGTCGGTACAAGGTCAACCTAAACTGCGTAACATCATCCTGTCTCAAAAGGCAAGGGGTGGGGGGAAAGTAGGGCAGAGACAGAACACTTGTCTAGCATTAAAAAGGCCATAAGTTCAATTCCCAGCACCACAAAATAAACAAAGATGGTTTTTAAAATTATTTCCCTCTAATAATAGTATGGTGAACATTTTATAAAGAAAAAGTCCTAAAAGTTAATGCCAAACATCATCTGTTTAATTGAAACAAAAAGCAATTTTAGATAAACTACATCAGAGAACCCTTTGAAAGGAATACCAAATATACAACTGTGGGAATGGGGATGGAACAGGGGAATATTTGCCTAGCTTACACAAAGTCCAGGGTTCAGTTTCCAGAACCACATCAGCCAAGTGACAGAGCACCCCTGCAATCCCAAAACTCAAGAAGTGGAGGCAGGACAAAGAGATGAAAATAGGAGAAAAGAATGAGACACGCTCAAGAACACTGCTCTACCACACAGAGGCTGGGGAATGTAGCTTCCCAGTAAAAAGATCTCTCTTCCCTCCCACACATAAAGGCCAGCATCCCAGGCATAATTAGCTGGCTGACCAAACAGACTTCAAGACCTAATAATTATGATGCAAACGAATGCAAGCAGTCTGCAGACTGGGATCACCATTCCCTGAGGATTCGGTGCTGCCATAAGAAAGGTAGAATGTTTATTTCAAAGAATGATACATAGTATATATCAGCGTACAAGACTTTGTTCAAATAGAACCACGTCTATGCTTTTCAACCCGAATTTAACTGATAACTAGTTCAAATCACTGCACAAACATGGCACGTTAAGCTAATGAGATGAAAATTTACAGATTATCAACCTGGACCATAGAAGTTGGAAAGCAAGCGATGAGAGAGCTAAGCAGGACATTAGCTTTCTAAACTGTTTTTAACGTTCAATTCACTGCCTCTCCGCAACACAATGATCTTTAAATATCTATAATTAAAGCAGACCCTGAAACTTTAGTCAAACAGGCAGCATCTATCATTTCTGAAAGTGTCGTCACAGTGTCTTTTAATGTTAGTTATACTCATATTCATAAAAACACAATGTTTGTTGTGGCTATCTCGGCCTACAATTTAAAAATGGGCTAAAGGCTGGAATGGTTGAGAAGAAAAATATTTTTCTAAACATCATACTTATTGGTTGACCTGAAGTTTAACAAAAGAGGCACTTCTAAGCAAAAACCTTAAACCAATACATGCCAAACTGGCAACAGAGAAACCAGATTATGCAAATGACTTTCTAAATGCAATGTGTGCATCGTTAAGTATCCATCGGCCCCATTTTTACTGCACGCACAACATTTCAAGGAATGAAAGCTTTTAACCAGGCTCTGCCGACAGACTCTTCCACTCCTTATAAGTTCCTATCCATAAACTGCAAAAGCATCCTCACCCATTACAAAGGAAGAGGGCATTGCAGAGAGGTCCATTGTTACAGCCTACAGTACAGTGCCAAGCTGCTCCCCAGAGGGCAGAGGTTCCTCCTCTCACAGTCTCCACTTCTCACGTCACAAGTGACACTGGACGTTATCACCTGCAGTCTTCAACCTCTAGAGAATACGCCTCTCGCTCCCCCTTTCACTTGGCACTCTAGTTGATCTGCGTTTTTGTAGTAAACTTTTGTTTCCCCAGCCTTGGACCCCCTCACCTCACCTCTGGTGCAGCAGCACTCAAACTCTTTCGCTTCAACTTCTATGTCCTTCAAAACTCACTGAGGATTCTACGGAGCTTTTGGTGTCTGTATCTACCACTATTCGCTGTGTTAAAGCTAAAATTAAAGTTAAAATACATCAAGATACAGGCAATGTGTTTTGGACGTGACTCCAAGAGTTCTGAAAATGACAGCAGAAATTGACAATCAAGACTGCACTGAATCCAAAAGGCTCCTGCACAGGAAAAGGAACAAGAGTGAAGAAACTGTGTATGCAAAGTGGGAAAGCCTTGGCCAGCTATTCATCTAACAGGGGATTAAGACCCACAAAATGTTAATTTAAAAAAACCCTCGGAAATGAGAGGTTATACATCAGGAAAATGCAGATCAAAACTACAGTGAAATTCCATCTCACCCCAACCGGAAGGGCTATCTGCAGCAGGCTTTCTTTTAGGCCACCAACCAGCTCCCGAATCATGACTTAATATTAGTTTTGAATGCTTGGTCTAGGTTAGGCTGGTTTCTGGCTAGTTCTTTTAACTTAAATTAACTTGTTTTTCTTTAGCTACATTTGACTTGGGGCCCTTTACCTTATTTCTGTATGTCTTACTGACACTGTTTCTTGTGTCTGGCTGGCAGCTATCTGGCTTCTGGCCCCAGAATGTCCCTCTCACCCTCTCTCCCTTGTTCTTTTCTCCCCCTCCTCACTCTCCTTTCTTGAGCCTAGATTTCTCCTTCTATTTATTCTCTCTGCCTGCCAGCCCCGCCTATCCCTCTCCTGCCCAGCTATTGGCCATTCAGCTTTCTATTAGACCAATCAGGTGCTTAGGCAGGCAAGGTGAACCAACACATCTTTTCCAAATACAACATAAACAAATGTAACACATCTTTACATTGTTAACAAAGGCAGCAGAAACAAATATAACATACCTTTACACAGTTAAAATAATATTCCACAGCATAAACAAATGTAACACATCTTTGCCTAGTTAAAGTAATATTCCACAACAGCTATCATAAAGAAAACAAAGAACAGGCAGGCAATGGCGGTGTGTACTTTTAATCACAGCACTCGGGAGGCAGAGGCAGGTGGATCTCCAGATTTGAGGCTAGCCTAATCTACAGAGTGAGTTCCAAGACAGCCAGGACTACACAGAGAAACCCTGTCTTGAAAAATTAAATTAAAAGGAAAAAAAAGAGAAAAATAAAGAACAACAAAGATTGGTACAAGATGAATGTTGGTGCTTGGCTCACTTTCTGCTTTTTATTCAGTCTGGAACTTCAGCCCATGGACAGGTACCATCCCTATACTCACTCTAGAAACCTTCACAGACATGCCCAGTGATCTGTCTCCTATGTGATTCTTTAGCCTGCCAACAGTCATTATCAACCATCAAGCAGGTTACACAATACAAAACGTCTTCTTTTAGCAGTGTCTACTCTAAAAATGCCAAGTTACGAAGGGAAATATTCGGGCTACATTTTCTAAGAACTTTTAGGTCCTAGGAGGTGTGAGTTTCTAAAACAACGCTCAGAATAGCTCCTAGGCTTGAATGTGTCTCCAAAAGGTCACATGTTGGACACTGGGTAGATCATAGCACACAGCACACTGTGGTAGATCAGGAAGGCCCTCAACAGTTGCTGGAGCCGTGCTTTTTGGAATTCCCAGCCTCCGGACCCACAAGCTGAAAAAATCTTTGTTCATTATAAATTACTAAATCTGTGGCATTCAGTTATAGCAACAAAAAGTGGATTACAACAAAAGATTTTATCATCTGGAATGGTAATATTTCAGAATTTCTCTAAAACAATGTTGGTATGGTTTTAAAAAAATCAAATATACTTTGAAGAATTCATAGTATACAGACAAGTATCAACTAACTCCAGAGTTAAAAGTTCTCCAAATGCTGACTGGAAATCCTGCCCAAAGCTGGCTTACACAAGCACTTGCCAGACTTTTACAGAGATAAACACTGGTTCAGGCTAATTAAAAATTGCAGAGAACTCTATAAACATAAATGCTAAATATTTATTTTTAAATAGCCACACTACTGGATGGCAACCTTACTCTTAGTAAAAAGAGAACCTCATTACAGTCCTCAAAAATGACACTAGAACCAACTATTTTTAATCATTCATAACTGTTAGAAATTGGTTTTTAAAAAAATATTTAAAACAATCACATAATACTTCAAAATTCTAAATAAAATGCATTGAGTATATTCTCTAAGTTTGGGAAATTATAATCCATCAATCAAATAACTAAAGCTTAAAAATAGGGATTTCTTTTTTAATTTTATTTATTTATTAAGGATTTCTGCCTCCTCCCCGCTACCGCCTCCCATTTCCCTCCCCTTCCCCCAATCAAACTTAGAGAATATACTCAATGCATAGGGATCAAAAACCCATTGCCATTGTTCTTGAGTTCTCAGTAGTCCTCATTGTCCGCTATGTTCAGCGAGTCCGGTTTTATCCCAGGCTTTTTCAGATCCGTGTAGAGAAACTCAGTCCATATCCAGCCCAGCTGAATCAACAGTCCCAGGCCACTGAAAGTGCCTGTCTAAAAAACAAGGTGGGTGGTTCCTGAGGTACAAGCCTGAAAATTCTGACACCACACACACACACACACACACACACACACACACACACACTTTTATCCCTATGCTCTGGATGTCACTTATCCAGGGCATGTCATAACTATCCCTTCCTCACGCATACACTCTATATGTGCAGGAAAGCCTTTGCATCATGATGACTATAAAAAATATTTTATGTTTTAAGTCCCTAGGAACTTCAAGTTAAATTCCTAAGTAGGCCATTTTACTGGCTACATCTGTCAAACCACGGCAGTAAAACATCCTCTGAGTACTCACAGAGTGTACTGGGTTCTCATGAAACCTCAGAACAGGATGCTAGGGAGGCCTCTAGATCTCAGGTGTTCTCTAAGGGAGGTGCAAAGTCAAATTACTCAGAAATTATTTTAAGGCTACACATTTATAATAAGATTTAAGTTAGTATAAACATTTGTCATTTCTGTGTTAAGAATACTAAACCCAATATAACATTCCCTAATAGTGAAGAAACATTAAGACAATCAAAATGAAAACAAGAAAATGTGAAACTGATAAGATTATCTCTTTCACTATCAAAGAGAAGCAAAGAGCAGGAGATAGGGATGAAGCTTACTGGTGAGATACTAGCTTAGTACGTACAATATCTTGGGTTCAACTCCCAGCATAGATAGATAGATAGATAGATAGATAGATAGATAGATAGATAGATAGATAGATAGATAGATAGACAGACAGACAGATGAGTTATGAATGGAAGATAGCTTGGCATGTAAGAGCTGTTGTTGTGCAACATGATGCCCTGAGTTCAAATTCCTAGAACCCACATAAAAGCAGTGTGGTCACACACTTGCCAGTAACTCCTCTTCATAGTAAGAGAGAACAAGAGAATTGCTAGGGCTTGCTGGTCAGGCAACCTAGCTCCAGGGTTAGTTAGAGACTGTCTCAAGAGTAAGGTAGAAAGTAATAAAACAATATATCCTTCATCCTCCTCCAATATCTGTGCACGTACACAGCTGTGTATACCACTATACACATAAGCACAGACACTGTACACTCACGCTCACCTACAAAAATGTCAATAACAGAAGGCAAAGTGGGAGTATATAAATTGTTCAAATGAGAACTATGTAACTTTTAATATGCTCTATTTTAAAGTGTCTAAGTTGTACTGGAAAAAACTTTTTATTTTTATTTTTTTATGCACTGGTGCTTTGCCTGCATGTATGTCTGTATGAGGGTGCCAGATACCCTGGAACTAGAGTTACAGACAGTTGCAAGTTACCATGTGGGTGTTGGGAATTGAACCCGGGTCCTCTGGAAGATCAGCCAGTACTTTAAATCACTGAGCCACCTCTCCAACCCAGGGAGAAAAACTTTAAAACTATGACAATTATGTATTATCATGAAACTATTTCCATAATTATTACACTCAATACATTTTTAGTTATAAATTTCCCCCAGTATTTGTGATAAAAAAAAATATAAAATTGACCCTTAAGCAATTTTCAAGTATATAAGACAATGTTGTTAACTCAGACAGTGTGTTGTGTACACATATCCAAAACTGACTCATTTCTAATATCTGGAAGTTTGCACTTTTGACCAATATTTCCCCATCTTCCAGTCCCTCAGCCCTGGCAATCACCTTTCTGTTTCTAGGAGTCTGACTGTTTTAGATTCCAAATGTAAATGGGATCATGTAGTATGTGTCCTATGCTTGACTTAATCCAGCACAGCATCCTCACACTCACCCATGTTATCACTAACTGTAGGATTTCTCTTTAAGGTTGAATAATATTCCATCATGTGTATATAACAAATCTTCTTTATCCGCTCACGTATGAATGAACATTTAGACTGCTTCCATGGCTTGGCTTTGGTGAATGATGCTACAATGAACACGGCAGTGCGGATATCACTTTGAGATCCTGATGCGGCTGAGACAGGCCTTAAAGTCACAGTTTTCCTGCTTTTAGCCTCCTAAGTGCTGAAATTACAGATCTGTGCCACCATACTGGG
>NC_022009.1:17111103-17148825 GCF_000317375.1 Microtus ochrogaster | reverse complement strand
TGTAGACCAGGCTGGTCTCGAACTCACAGAGATCCACCTGCCTCTGCCTCCCGAGTGCTGGGATTAAAGGCGTGCGCCACCACCGCCCGGCTCTATGTGCGTTCTTTAAGGAACATCTACTCAAGTCCTTAGGCCAATCTTTAATTAGTTTGATTTTGTTGTTGTCCAGGCTTTGTTACTGAGTTGTAGGATTTTTTTAATATATTGTGGATATTAGTTCTTTGTCAGATTCATGACTTCCCCACCGCACAGTTTGTTTTTCAGGTTGTTGATGACTATTTCATTTGCTGGGCAGAAGCTTTTAAGTTTGATATATTCCCATTTGACTTTGTTTTGTTGTCCATGTTTTAGGCGTGAGGCATTATGGTAGCACTCTACAGAGCACTGGTGCTCAATTCTTGCCATACAGCTTTTATATAAAATTGTAGCTAGTGGCATTTCATAGGACTTTGAGCAGCTCAGGGTATTAGAGGAACTGAGCTTTCCGATCATCAGCCAACAGCCACTGGTTGTAAAAAAGAAGCATGGAGACACCAAGCCCCAGTTTCCAGGTGATTTTGCACACTTTAGAAGCAATGCTAGAGTACTGTCCTTTCAAATAGCATAGGAATTAAATAAGCATTTAATTAAATATGCATTTCAGAAATTGTATAATTAAAAGTATAAAATATCCTACAAATATGTACTGGATACTACTTAATATGAGTCACTTTTCAAGAAAGGGAGCTATGGTGAGGAGTGCACAGTCCTGTTTTCAGGGGCTCCAACACAAACATACAAAAAGTTAAATGATGCTGCAAGGAAAAAAATCATTTAGGCTCCAAATAGAAACTCACAATAGTTGTACCACAATGGAAAGTGGAACCAGTTAGAGAGCAGAGGTAGACCAGCAGTCTGCATTTATAGAAAAATGCAAGGCATGGGGAACATGCTGGAGCCAGAAGGATGTTCCTGAGTGCCTTATCAGGAATGCAATCTATCAACAAAGATTCTGACCTAGCTATGAAGGATATACCTGATGAGACATGTAAATTCTCTGTCCTTATCGTGCTTTTAGTCTAGGACTTAGTTAGACATGTTACCACACAATGCTTCTGAGCAGAGGATGTGGTCAGAGATAAACGTGGAGAAAGTTACGCTGCACTGATCTGTATCATATCATTATCTATGCAGTAAACTCAGAAGTAAACCAAGTAGATGCTGGATGAAAACCCACGCTACAAGTGTCAAGTGACATTACTCAGTTATCCAAAGTAGTCTTGGGCAAGTCACCTCATTTCACTGGATCGCTGCACTCACTGGAAAACTAAAGGTTGCCACTCAGCCACAAGCTTGAGATCTTCAACTGGAAAACATACAGCAAGTGGAGGACTGGGTAATAAGCGCAGGGCAACGCTAGGGCTGCAACTGACTTTCATTTCCAACCTCTTCTCTGCAAAGTAACAACCACACGTGTGTTCATTGGTTTACCAAGAGCCTGCCTCCAACAAGAGCACTCTCTGAACAAGGGAAAGACTGTATGGGTCCAGTCAGACATGAGAAAGGGTTTAACAGGAACTGCGGGTCTACACTTTCCCAATATTTTCTCTGGGTAACCTGTAGCCCCCGTGACAGAAGTGAAGGTGCTTCACTTCTCACGCATCAGTTAGAAATAGAAAGAGAGCAGTAGCCAAGATATTCGTTCTGTTCTCCATTATGTCACAGAGAGCTATTTGTCTCTGCAGGTGATGATTTATAGAAGCCTCGAGGCCAAAGACTAGGTTTTCTTTGTCTTCAGGACCTCGCTGTGCCTAGCATAAAGCTTTGGACACAATTACTAAAAGTGGAATTAAAAAGGGAAAGAGGAAGAAAGAATGAGAAGAATCCAAAGAAGTAGGAGTTACGGGGTCGAAGAGGCTTCAGGCAGTCTTAGTATCTATCAACAAAACAGAGGAAGGGGGCAATGGAGAAGTACAGCATAATTTGTCCTTATTGTAACACTGTACAAATATTAGGATGGAAAGTATACAAAGCATCTGGAATAAGGTTATAGTTAAAAGTAATAATAGGCTGTCTCTCACAGAATGTACCAAGTACTGCATTAATAACATTACAAACATCTCATTTAAGTCCCACATACCTACAAGTCAGATATTATGCCCATTTTTCAAACAGGAAAGCTAAAAGTCAGAGTCATGACACACACTTACTCAAAGTCTTAACATTAGCGAGAGTGGGCTATAACTCAATCTAACATCTAAATCCAAAGCTGTTGTGGGATAATCTTTTTGTGTACTGTAAAGACGTGTCACTGCCTAAGGCACCTTCTGATTGGTTTAATAAAAAGCTGAATGGCCAAGAGATAAGTAGGAGAGAATAGGCAGGACTTCCAGGAAGAGAGAAAACTGTGGGAAGAGGAGAGGTGGAGAGACACCAGCTAGACTCTGAAGAAGTCGGACATAACGGTACAGAGAAGTAACTAAGCCACTTCACAGAGCGTAGATTAACCGAAACAGGTCAATTTAAGGTACAAGAGCTAGTTGGGGAAAGGTCTAAGGAAAAGACCAAGCTTTCATAATTAATAAGTCTCCATGCCATTATTTGTGAGCTGGACGCCCAAAGAAAAGTCAAACTAAAAAAGTCAGTGCTGCGCTCTACCAGGACCAGGGAATAGGACCGAGGTGGTGGAAGTAACTGGACACCAAATGTATTATGAGATGGAGCCAAGAGGATTTGCTGAAAGATAAAAAAGAGTGCTAAAAATAATGAAGTACTAGATGATATCTGTAGAACCAAATGGCCAAAGGGAGGAGAGCCAGTACCTCAAAGGCACATCCCCTTCTCCAGACACAGCCAGTATCGTGTTTTTATGAGTCTGCAGGCCAGCTAAGGCAAAGTCACCCGCTTTACCGCCTTTTTAAAAACGGCCCATGTTGCAATAATTTTAGATTTACCATAAAGTTGCAAAGAGAACACAAAGTTCTCTTCTCCCAGCTCCTCCCACCGTCTTACTCACTTAGCCCATCACAGGACATCATCAAAAGCAATGAATTATGCTTGTTGGAACACTGTGAGCTAAATCTTGCAGTTACCATTAAGACTATCATAACATCACTTTGGATCCAATCAATACATAAAATTATAAACTGTCAATATACAATAATAAAAAACAGCTTTAAAAACTATGTTTTGTAAACTATAAGCTCAGAAAAGATGTTACAGCTAAGGCTCCCTCTCTCCCCCCATCCTCTGCTCGCCCTTCCCTCAGGGATGAGTGTTGAGAGACAGACACGTGGCAAAGGAAAGCATGACAAAGTGCAGGAAATCCAGGTAGAGGCTGCATTGTCCTCTCCCAGTGGAGACACAAGGATGTGCTTAACTGTCTCAGCAAGGACGCAGGGCAACATGTGCGAAGTTGGCTCAATCCTTAGCGTCCAGCATTTTCATTGGGGTCAGTCGGGAGGTATGCAGCACCCACTTAGATGACCTCAGCTAATTAGACTCCGGTCCCCAGAGCAAAATCAATGCTTACCACAGACCGCATTGTTTGCACAAACTGTGATCAGACTGGTACCTGTGGCCTCAACCCTCACACATACAAAAATACTTACTAGGTGGAATATTCCCAGGGCTCTTCTCCCAGGACCCAGCCAAGAGCCAGGCCAAAAAAAGGGAGTTTTTTTTTTTTTTCTAGAAATGAGCAGGACTGGAGCAACTTGAGCCAGCTGAGTTAACCCTTTCCTCACTGGGAGTGTATTCCTGGGCTACCTGATTCGTCCCACCGCTGCAGGCTGTGCACCTTCAAGCACACCAATGCCGCCCTGCTATCCACCAGCTGATGCTTACTACACAACGAGTTTAAGGGCCATGGGCAGCAAGTGGATAGCTGAAGTAGCACGGTCTCCTGCGTGAGCAAACAGAGGCCCCACAGAGCCCTACTCACCTCGAGGTAACCGCTGAGAACTGTTGGTTCTCAGTGACTCCTATGAATGGTCAGACTGAACCCAAAACGTCTGATTTCCAGAAAAGCCACACAATAAAGATACACAGTGTGATCACCAACTCCAGTGTTTTAATACACTGAGGATCTGTGATTTATATCTCACAGAGCAATTTCATAAGACTCTCCTAAAAAGGTAAGCTCTGAAGACCCAGAAAAAAGGCTAAATGACAAAAGTGGACACATGTATCTATGTCACAAGTCAAAAACCCAATGAGAATTTTGTAATTGACAAAATCTTGACTCTTTTAATAAATTGTCCACTAATTTAATTTTTTAGTATTTATTAGTGTCAATGATAAGATATGGTCTTCAAGATTAAACCACCTTGCATGATGAGACAGCTGAAGGTTAAAAAAAAATAAATTCTAGACCATACAAAGTTGAGTCAGAATAATTTGAGAGAAAAAAATGTATGCCCTTTTCAAATAATAAAATATTTATCTTATTGTATTTTTTCACTTAAACAAAACCAAACAGTTTCTTCTTGATGAGGATCCTAAATCTGGATGCCTTTAAATAGCAAACGAGAAGTACAAGTATTTTCATTCATGTTTCTAAAGTTTTAAACATAAAAATGGAAATTACTATTTCAAAAGAACCCTTAATAAGCAATAAATCAGAGCTATGCATATTCCCAAAGCACATAATCAGAAGCACAGAGGGCAACCACAGGAGAAATGCCTCAGGCCCTGTTTTAGAATAAGCCAAATTTTAACAACTACAGGTGAAAAAAATATTTCTAATTTAGTATCATCTGTAAAACAGAAAGGGGGGCCACTGTGAACTGACAATTACTTTTCACAAGAACGTGCTATTATCTTCACCTACACAGTTCACAATGTGACATTACTGCTTTGTATATGGTAAATAGAAGCAGCAGTGAACAGGCAGTACAACCACAATCACCACCCTTTAGAAGACAACATCTGAATTCTTTTCTCTTATTATTTCCACTGAGTATCTATAAACAGTTTCAGAATCCACCAACATCACAAACATGCTTTAAAGACAAAAACTCCCCCATAGCAGCATGCCTCTCCGTTCCCCAAAGCTTCAAGAGAAAAATTCCACCAGGCTTCTGCAACTGAACTTCGCAAACCACAGTCTTAATGTATTTGAGCATATAAAATTCTCTCCTGAGAATGTTTAACTTTATAACTCAAATCCTCCATAACATAATAATGTGTGTTTCCAGTAAAGCGGTGTCACTTAGAACCTCTTTGATGGTCAATGGCTAATGGAGAAAAGAGCCATAACAGAATTAAAATATAAACACATTCATGTCTACGTGAGGACCAAATGATGTCACCCTTCCCAAACCAAAGGTTCACTAGTAGCTCAAAAAACTGAGTCATCACATTCACTGCATGCACGTTAAAATCAAAGGAAGCTATAACACAGGTTAGTGTATGCATACTATAAACAGATAAACCTACCAAGTTATCATCTATAACATTAGGCTAGCATAATTATTTGTACAGCATTATGCTGATTACAAATTTATTTCACAAATATCATTTGGTATGAAGTATTACTCATACTTCATCATATTCCTGCAGTGATAACACTGGAGTCAGCAGTGGGGGTTCAGAGAATCTCTGCAAGAGGAGGGTGCATGCCTGAGTAAGAGCAAACAGCCGGTCACCCAACACTCGCTATAGTTCTCAAAGGGTGCAGTTGCCAACAGGGAAGCAGCTGAGGGTTCTTGACCTTGTACAGGAAAAGCAGGTTGCAGAATTCCCCCACATTTGAGTCTCCAGAGTGTCTCCCTCAAAGGCTGATGACACCACAGCCATACTACCAGCACACCAAGCAATAGAGGCTGCCCAGAAAGCAGGGGACAATGCCACTGGGGTTCCAAATGGCTAAATTTGATCAGGGACCACAAAAAAAAAAAAAAAAACCCACAACGCTTCATAGAAGAAAAATATCTAAACATTGAAATTTTTAATACTATGAAAAATTGCAAAATATAAAATAAATTTTAAAAGTAAGGGAAACTTTGAACTGTATGTACTTAGCAAATGCCAGGTCTAGCAAACAATGCTAGTCCTAGATTATTTGATTTAAAAAAATGGAAAGATATAAGAACAAATTAATGTTTTGTAGACCATAAAAAAGTATTCTCAGTAAAGTACAAAAATTTAAAGCATCCCTTTCTTTGCACTTGTAATTCTTTAATGTGGAATCTTTAATGTCCACTCTGTGTTAAGTAACAGAACTGATAACTAAACACAGAAACACAATTTGAATTATAAAATTCTTGCTCTAACAAAAATTCCTTAAAGGATAAAAGACAAGGGGCAGGAGGTCAGTACCTTGAAGCCATACAAGAAACTGTTAGATTCCTGTTTTTTTTTTTTTATTTTTTATGGCAAGAGTCTTACTGTATAGCCATGTCTGGCCTGGAATTCACTATGTAGACAAGGCTTGCCTTGAACTCACAAAAGCTCCACTTCCTCTGCTTCCTAGGATTAAAGGCATATGCGCCTCCTAGATCCATAATGCACTGGTTGTCTGGAGTAGCATAAGACCTGGATGACTGGCCTAGGGAGAAGGATCTAGACTAGGGACTGGCAGAAATAACTCACACATCAGACTGCAGCCATGCTCACGTTCTTCCAGGGTGCAGACACCGAGCACGTGATGTTTCAGAGAACTCAACTCAAAACAAAAAGTCCTTTTTCTTACTCAGAAACATAAATTTTCTTAGCAAATTGCAAAGCATCTGGCTAAAATTGCTATTTAAAAAAACAGCTTTAAAAAGTGAATTTTTTGCATTTTACACAGGCTTAGGTCAAGCAACACTAAATTAATAAGATAAGTATGCAACTAATCTTAGCTTTCCATTCAATTAAGTATCACTTTGAAATAGTCTTTAAATTTTTCTATTCTACTTGAATAGGAACAACAGAAATTCAAATATATCATTTTAAGCAACTACAAAACTCTAAAAGGAAACACTTCTCAAGCTAAACTTTGCAGTAGCTGATTTTAATCCAAACTGTAAGTTTTAGAGCCATTAAAACATGTAGAAGGCACATATATGACATCTTCTCCCCGCCTTCCTGCTAGGCTGTACAAATGAAAGGCGCATGGTGGCTCACATAATTTGTTTGAATGATTTCTGATACAAAGACCCGAGCTTTTAATTTCCCCAAGACAAATGAAAATTACAAAGTCTCAAACAAATTTTATCTCAGGTTAAAGAGTTGCCTTGTATGGATGAGGGACATGAAACGGAAAAGCCTGGCAGGGTGTGGAAGCCACACCTGCAACTCTAGCACTGAGACAAGGCAGGAAGGTCTGGGGGGAGGACAGCCAGCGCTGGACAGTAAGACTGTCTGGAAACAGCACTCTTCCTGAGGCTGTGGAACAAGCTCAGCCCTCCCACGGGCAGCAGAGTGGGGCGGACCTTAATATGTATTTCTATGTCATCAGCCGTGCACCTCAGATGTCCTGATCACAATGCCCACGACAGAAAGCCATTCCAAAAGCTCTCTTAAGGTTTTCTCATGGGCATTTCCATTAGTGGTTGACCTCTGCCCACTGGAAGCAAACCGAAACAGCACTAAACACAGTAACGTATGCACAAAGCCTAAAAGATTTAATTTACAAAATCTACAAGATACCCTGCCTGTGCAAAGGAAGTTCACAGACATTGACCCAGGCAACTCGGTGAGTTGTACTGCTTCATAGTAATCTCAGCATGGCAGACGTGATACAAAACACTCAGAATGAGTGAAGAGTGAGAAGGAGTAAGGTGAGTGGCGATGGAACCGTCCAACACTCAAATGTGCCCCAGCATCACAGTGGAAAAAGGGGAAAGAATCTCAGCAGACAGAGTAATTTACAAAACCAGAGTTGCCTGGTGTAGTAGTAATCAAACTTTAAAAGGTCGCCTGCTTGCTAGTCTTCTCTAAGTTCATTACTCCATACTGTGAGACCATGACTTTACGAGAAAAGAAGGAAAAGGGGACACTTACTGGGAGTGAAAATGTCTCAGCCAGGTACTTCAGTAAAGATGCTTCTTTGGCCAAGAACTTGTTCCTTTCCTTGATGTTGCCTTGAAGCTGCGGATCAAACTCCTTTCTGACCACGGATGCAACGGAGTCAACGATCACAAGCTTAACTCCTTTGGAAATAATCTCTTCCTCCAAAGATTCAAGCCTAAGAAAGTAGAATTTGTAAAATAGTGAACAAATTTAAGACACATTTTTTCATTTGCCTTTCTTTTTAGAAGGAAGATGGAAGAACATTGTATTAGGGCTGGAGAGAAAAGCTAACCACAGGACGGGCAAGCTGTAAATCCTGGCAGCTTCCAGGAGAAGGGGACTAGGGGAGAAGAGAGAGCATCATGACCTTTGAGTTAGGGTCTGCAAGCATCTGTGAGGAGCAGGGAGGGCCAGAGAAAACAGGGAGGAAGTCCAGCGTCCTAGAACAAACATGACTGGGATTTTGGTTGGTACCCAGGAAAGAGATAGAAAGTGGGGCAAGAGAAAATCATGCTTTTGGATTTAGAACTCAGAAAAAGAAAAACAAAAGGCAGGTTTAACATTGAATATCTGTAAGCAACTGCTAAGACTTAATTTTTAAAAACAGAGTCAAAGGACTGGAGAGATGGCTCAATGGCTAAGAATACTTGCTCTTCCAAAAGACAGGGTTTGGCTGCCAGCACCCACAAGATGGTTCACACCCATCTGAAACTCTAGTTCCAACACCCTCTTCTGACCTCCAAGGGCATCGGGCATTACAAGTGGTGTACATACAAACATTGTGGGCAAACACTCATACACATAAAATATAAAATAAATAAGTCTAAAACAACAACAACAGTGTTTCAAAGGTTTATCAGCTTTAAATCAGTACACCAGGTCTGGTGACACAGGTCGGTAGTCCTCACTACTCAGGAAGCTGAAGAAAGACGTTTGCAAGTTCAAGGCTGAACTGGGCTACAGTGGGAGCACAAACCCAAACTGGACAACGTAGCATGGCCCTGTCTCAAAGTAAAAAATTTAAAAAGGATTGAGATGCAGCTCTTTGGTAGCGCACCTGCCTGATACACACTGGGCCCTAGGCTCCATCCTAGTAACACACACACACACACACACACACACACACACACACACTACCCTAAGTCACACTGGTGACTATAAAATGCAGCACGCATAACTTAGTTCAGTCCAGCACTGCTATTGTCTTGCATTCTTCTGGAAACAGGCACAGTGTCTTCATGTTGTCCTACGATGCTAGAAAAGCTGTAATCTTAAAGTAAAACTACTTGTGGTAGTCAGTCTCCAAAACGGCCCCCTCTTGTTCCCATTTCCTGGTATGTCATGTCTTTGTATGAATACATTTCCCTGTGTGTATGTGCCTTCCCACATGGAGCAGGAGTTGGTCTGGGTGATATAAGCTTTGACAACAGGGTAGTATTCTTGTTTGTATGACTACATCTCCCTGTGGATATGTGCCCTCCCACCTGGTACAGGAGTTGGTCTGGGTGACAAAAGCTTTTGACAACACAGTGGTACTCTTGTTCCAGACAGCAGGCACAAAGACTACAACATCCACACGTAAGAAAGCAGGCCTTCCAACGGCACAGGAGTGAGGCTGGAAACAGATGCCAGGCCTCTGAGCCGAGAGATGACTGCACTCCTGGACAAGAGCGGAGCAGGAAAACTGGCTACGCTACTCCCAGATGCCCAGCACCCAGAAAATACATATTTGCTGCTACCTTTTGAGGCAATTTGCTAACAAAACACATAATTAATAAATTACTTAGATTGTAAAATATTCATTTAAATGTTTTTCTATGTTAAAGAAACATTTTAAAAACTACAACAAATAAAGAGTACAGAAATAATTATTTCCTTAATTCTATTATATAAGAATTATTTTACTCAAAAGCTAAAAATAAAGAAGATAAACACCTTCAAAGCATTACTAAAATAACAGAATCTGAAACTGCCTACCTTTGTAGAACTCCCTCACAGGTGAGTTCCCGGTGAAGATGAACTTTACTGCTCATCTGAAGCAATTTTTCTTCAGTGTTAAAATAGAGTGGAAAACGGGCTTCTGCGATCTCGAGCAGTCTACGGAGAAAAGGGAGAAGAGTGCAGGAGAAAACACTGAGCACTGAAAGCCACACTGCTGAGTCTCCAACACATTCTATATGGGAAATTCTTAAGACCTGCCGCACGCCAGGTGCAGGCCAAACTCTGGAAACACAAGTGTCCTGAAGCCATGTGTCCTCTCTGCCTGCTACGGAAGGGCAGCTGTCAGAACAGAAACTAGCAAGGCTTCAGGTCTCACCCAACTTCCAACAAGCAACAATGTCTCCAAATTTTCATTTTCTGGAAATAATATGTTTACAAGTAGCACTTTTGTCTAACAGCTATATTAACATATCTGAAATTAGAAAAGGCTTTCAGTTGCTTGGATGAACAAAGTCTATTTCAATAATTATAGTATATTATCCTAATGATAAGTTATATTTAAGTTGGCATGTCTCATTCCAGAAAAAAATATGCTTTCTCAATTAAAATTTAGTGCTATCTAATAGTTCCTTGGTAAACAGAAGATTATTATGTAAACAAATGAATGCTCTCCAATTACTTGTCAGTAAACAAAAAGTTATTTTCTAAATATTCAATTCAGACCCCAGGCCTAAATCTAATAATGTGGGGCAGGTCAAGTAGAAAGTGATAAATAAAACAAAAATGACATCATCATTTAGCATCATAAAGGGCATTACTAGAAATTACAAATGTATAGGTTTAAAAGTCAAAACTAAAACTCTTTGAGTATAGCTGGATTCCAGTTACATCTGTCAGCCATACTTGGTCATCCAGGGGACCTGGAACAGGAACTACAAACACTAAGCCATCCCATAGTCTATGTTCAAGTTAGAGCCACAGAAGTACAAAAGACCAGTGTCCAAAGAGTTAAAGGGTTTCTGAGAAGAGACTGAGAACGTTAAGTAGATAAACAAAACAAGTTCCTTCAATATGCTATAATCAGAAGCAAGGGTGGAGGGGCCTAAAACAGAAAAAAAGAAGAGAAAAATAGAGACAGTCAACAACCTTTTAAGTTTATTTTCAGCAAAATGAAAAGAAAAATACATAATTTGGTTCAATAAGACAAGATTCAAAATGCTTCAAGAGAAAAATATTATTTAAAGAGGTATTCAAGTGAGCAGTGTTTGACAGAGGCATAGGGACTAAAGGGAGGAGGGCAGAAATGGAGGAAGACAGATTAGAAATGCTGTGCCATTGGCCATGGAAGATGGGCAGGCTGTGAAGGTTTGTCAGAAACTATTATTATTATTATTATTATTATTATTATTATTATTACTATTATTATGCAACTGTGCAGTAAGTTCAGCACTCAGTGTATGGATAGAAGCTAGTGCTATTCACATTTGATGTGCTGAATAACTATACTAAATAATTTTCTATAGGTTTATCCAAATTATTTTTATTTTAGGAAGCATTTTTAAAAGTATAAATAAAAGCTAAATATAAATGGAGTTTTCTACATGCCTGGTCTTAATCCTAGTAGTCTCCTGTGACAATCTTCTTCACAAGACCTTGTTTTTCAGGACAAGCAACAGAAAAACCTATCCTGTCCTCCGATGTAATCACATCAAGTTTGAAAAGAGTGCCACCTACTGGATATCTTTTAATAAAAAGCATTCTTTGAAAAGATTCACTTAAAATTCATTCATTCATCCAGGCATGGTGGTGCACACCTTTAATCTCAGCGCTTTGGAGACAGAGGCAGGTGGGTGGATCTCTGTGAGTTCGAGACCAGCCTGATCTACAGAATGAGTTCCAGGACAGCCAGGTCTACACAGAGAAACCCTATGTCAAAAAACCAAAAAAATAATACAAGAAAATAAAATCCGCTTATTCGGGATTTACTGAGGACCTACGCCGTGCCGTGTTCCAGGCACTGCTGTAAGTACTGAACACATGGCATTACAACATCCCACAAAAGGAAATGAGGACAGTAGGGAGGAAGAAAGTTACATTCTCCCTGGGCTGGCTTGATTTATGTCAACTTGACACAAACTGTAGCCATCTGAGAGGAGGAAACCTCGACGGAGAAAATGCCTCCATATGATTGTGCTGTGGGCCAGCCTGTAGCGCATTTTCTTAATTAGTGATTGATGGGGAGGGCCCAGCCTATTGTGGGTGGGGCCATCCTGGACTCTTGGGCTCCATAAGAAAACAGGCTGAGCAAGCCATGACAAGACAGTAAGCAGCACCCTCCATGGCCTTTGCATCAGCTCCAGCATCCAGGTTTGAGTTCCTGTCCTGACTCCTTTGATGATGACCAGTGCTGTAGAAGCATAAACCCTTTCCTCCCCAGCTGGCTCTTTGGTCATGGGTTTCATCTAACTAAGACACTCCGGAAGGAGAGAAAAGCAAATAAACATATCAGAGGCCAGCTCCAGTGATCTAAAGAAAAGCAGGTTGGGGGGGGGGGGGGGGGGGGGGAGCAAGTGGTATTCCTCGCAGAGCTGTCCAGATGAGTAAGAGAACAATGCGCTGTCTGGAAGAACAGAGATCTGCAGCAGAGAAGATTGCTCCCGCGAGTCAGTGGCAGGAGTGAAAGGATAATATAGCTGGAACACAGGGGGCAAGGGGAAGATTAACGGGGGAAAGCCAGAGAGCTAGCTAGCCAGAGATCAAGGTCCCCTCAGAGCCTCAGATCTGTGGTCATCTGTTTGGAGTTTAGTAAGAAAAACGAGAAGTCTGGGAGCAGAACTGACACCAGCAGATTTCCTTTTCAAAAGTCCATTACCTTAACCATTCAGCCACCACATCCCACATAGGTTTCCTTAAACATTAAAAATAAGTAAATAAATAATAAACAAAAGACTATTGGGGGTTAGTGCTAGAAAGCACTTGCGGTTCTTTCAGAAGATGAAATTCATTTCCCAATACTCATATAGTGGCTCAAAACCATCCTTAACTCCAGATCTGGGGGACCTGCCTCCCTCTTCTGGTCTCTGGTATCAGGCACATACATGTTGCTTCTACATACATGCAGGCAAAACATTCATCACATAAGATACAAAATAATAAATAAATCTCTTTTCTTTAAGTTTGCTCTAGAGTCTGGGGAGATGGCCCAGCATGCAGGAGTGCTTCTATACAAGCATGAGACCCTGAGTTCAAATCCCCACTATGGAGCAGAGACTGGAGGATGGCTGAGGCTTAATAGAGGCTAGGCTAGGTCCAAGTTCAGTGAGAAACCTACCCCAAAGGAATAGGGGAAAGAATGATACATCAGGACACCAACATCCTCTTCTGTCCTCCATAAGCAGGCAGAAGTGTGCGCACACACACACACACACACACACACACACACACAGTTTGCTCTAGATGTCAAATGGAGAAAAGGCTATAGGAAGGGCAAGGATGAAAACAAGATGAGCTGGTACTGCAGTCCACACAAAAGAATGATGGTGACTTGACCTAGGGAAATAACACCTCAGATAATCAGAAGTACCTAGATTATAATTCAGAGGGAGAGAAGGAAGAATTTCATTACTAGAAGAATGGAAATTCGATCATGATTTCAGTTATTGGTGTTCTTCCTGTGTTCTACTTTTTATAGAGGACTCCAGACTTCATCTTCAGATATATCAATTTTCCACATATGTAAACATAGCTATAACATGTTATTATGTCAAGTGGCAAACGTATATGAGTCTGGGGATTGTGGGAAAGCTCAGAACATGAACCCATGACCCTTCTGCCAATCAAGAAGTTTGTTAAAATCATGAGATTGGATATCAGGGACTGAGGAAAGAGAGAAGAGGAACAAGATTCCAAAACTGAGTTCTAGGGTTTTCCAAGACTTAGAAGATGAAAACTTGAGGATCCAGCAACACAGATGAAAGAAGCGGTCAGAAGATAGGAATCAAATCAAGAGAGACTGACTGCTGCTAAGAACACAGCTAAAGGGAAGAACTGTTCACAGAACAATCGACAACAGTCAACAGTGCTACATGAATACCCACATGGTGGATCCAAGACAGGGCTGGAACAGTCCCACTTCCTAGAGATGTCACAGCCAACATCTTGTCCACAGACAACACATTATTCAACAGGTTTATACTAACAATGATGTACAAAACTTACTATGTTATCAGTCATGTAAAAGCACAGTATATACAATTATGCACAGTCTATAACACTTGGTAATGGCAATGGACAGCTGTGTTTGTTTACTCTGCTAGTAATCACCATGACAGTATTTTTCAGTTCTGTAAAACACAATGCAGCAGCTTCACGTTGTTTTTGTTCACCATGGCTTGACTGCATACAGAGACCATATCTATAAAGAACACACACTATGCAGTGTGTGTAAGTACACTGTAACAGAAACATAGGACAAATTGTCTAGTGATACAGTTCTCAGACCATATCACCACCATTAAGCAGCACATGGCTATGTTTTAAATACTACTGAGTTAAATAAAGTTTTGAAAATCAATTTCAATATAGGGCTAGGAGATAAAGCCAGTATGGAATGAATTCAAGACAAAATAGGGAGATTTTTACTTCTGAGCACAAAAGATTAACTGCTTGGGAATTGCCCTGATAGCATCAACAACTAGGAAAGCAGACAAAATATCTGACATAACAGTTTCACACACTGAACAATAGTTCAAAACTGTGACCCTCATGAGAAAGGAAACTAATAGGAACCTGAAGTGTGTCCCAGGCTCACACCAGAGGCACTTTCCATTCTACAAAACAAAAAAGGGAAGCCAAAGTGAGCCTGGTGGAACCTGAGCAAAGATGAGATCAGAGTTTGGGAAGGCCAAACTGGTACGAATGCAGAAAAGGAGATGTGGGGTCTCGGGGGAAGCTGTGGATGGGTGCGCTCCAGAACCAATACGCATAATGTATGGAAGGAAACTACTCAGAAGGGACCAGGAGACAACGCAGAGACTAAACACAGAATGAGAACAGTACACATTCCCACGTCAACAGAAATAAGGAGATCTCTTTATACCCTACGCCGCTAGTGGAGTCCTCAGATGGGCTTCACAGTACTGAGGCTTAAAGACCACTTGGGATCTGCTGTAACAAAAGAGAAGGGCCAGTTTTTAAATGATCAAAATAATTTTAACTATAAATTAAAACAAAAATCTGATGCTTTAAAGCTATATATTTAAGTCCAGCATCTAACATCCAACTTAGAAATTACGAAAAAAAGGGGGCGGGGCTGGAGAGATGGTTCAGCAATTAAGAGCACTGACTGCTTTTCCAAAGGACTCGATTTCAACCCAGCACCCACATGCCAGCTCACATTCATACACAGAAAATACAAAATAATAAATTTCTTATTTTAAGTCTGCTCTTCAGTTGAAACCAAAGGACTCAGTTTCAAGCCAGCTCCCACATGAAAGCTCACAACCTTCTGAAACTTCATTTCAAGGGGATCCAACGCCCTCTTCTGGACTCTCACACAGATATACACATGCAGACAAGTACTCATACACAGAAAATTTTAAAATGTTTAATTACTAGGCATGTAAATCACTAACAAAAGACCAGAAAATGTACAGGTGATGGCATTACTAAATTCCTCAGAAACAGCTATTCATAATCTTATAAATTTACTTAAATATGTAAATAGAAGTTGTCAAACACTATGTACTGTAGACCCAAACCAGAAAATAATTTGTTTTTGTTAATAAAGTCTAATTTGAACACCTACTTGGCTCACTTCCTATTACAGCTGCTTTTGCACTATAAGAGCAGAACTGAAGGGCTGCAAAAGACTAAGAGCTGGGGCAGCTCAAGGCTTTAACCCCAGCACAAGAAAGGAGAAGGGGAGACAACCTAAGCTATATAGTAAGACGGTGTCAGAAACAAAAAGGAGGTAGGGTGGTAGCTCAGTTAGTTGGTAAAGTGTTAGCATTGCAAGCATGAGGTCCTGGGTTCGATCCTCAGAACTTGTGTAACAACGACATGAGTGACAGCACAGGTTTATAATCTCAGGTTGGGCAGGCAGGAACTGGCAGGTCACTGGAATTCCACAGAGAGCCAGGCTGGGCCAGTGAGAGACCTTATCTCAATTTTAAAAAAAAATGAGAGTGGCTCAATCGTTAAGAGCACTTGCTGTCCTTCCAGAGGACCCAAGTTCAATTCCCACCACCTCCAAGTCTAGTTCCAGGGGATCCAATACCCTCTTCTGACCTCCTCAGGCACCAAGCACACAGTGATATAACATACAGGCAAACATCCATAATAAAAATTTTTAAAGGGGGTAGATAGACATGAGGAATGGCACCCAAGGTTATCTGTTCTCTGGGGTCTATATGCACATAAACACACACATACATATACACACAAAAAAAACCTAACACAGGTACACAAATATATGTACATGCAACTGCATGCACAAACTCTTGGCAGAATCAATAACTAAAATAAATCAATCGAAACAGCTATAAAGAATGCCTGCAGAGCTAATACTGTTTCCGAGATCATCTGAAATAAAAATGTTCAAACCACTAATGAACCATGCTTAAGGCAAAGCATGTGTTACCTTTGGGTTCAACCTCATCAACCCTCCCCAGCCATAAACCTGAAGAATGCACTATCAAATACTCCACAATTTCACAAGTAAAATGAATTCCTTAACATAAAATAAGCAAATAAAATAAGCAAACCAGCTCTTTCCTTTTACTTAGGTTTTTAAACTGAGTTCCTCATGGACCTTATAATTTAATTTATATAATTTATAACTTATAATTTAAGTTATAAGAGCTAGTTGGAAACAAGCCTAAGCTAAGGCCAAGCTTTCATAATTAATAATAAGTCTCCATGTCATTATTTAGGAGTTGGTGGTCCCAACAAGAAAGTCTGACTACATATGGTGTCCAAAGTGGAGGCACAAATATCCACATAGGACCTGAGAAAGCTTAAAAAAAAAAAAAGAGTTCCAAACACACAAACAGACCTGGCTTCCTAGGCTGGCTGGTGTTCATGGCATACAGAGGCGTGGCTCCCAGCTGCTACCTACAGGCTTGAGGCTCAGCTCTCACAAACCCAAGCTGGGGTAGAGCCAGCTGCCAGAGCCATGTGCTAAGTAGAACCATGCAGCGGATTGCCTGACCCTTTAAGGTTTGGCTCCCGTGGTCAGATAATACTTCATGTACGCAGTAAGGCTGGGTTCAGATGAGAAAACTTCTGAACAGGTACAGTAAAAATGGGTATAGACTGTCACATAAAAATATAAATGCTTTTTTTTATATTTATTTATTATATATACAATATTCTGTCTGCATGTATTCCTGAAGTCCAGAAGAGGGCACCAGATCTTATTACAGATGGTTGTGAGCCACCATGTGGTTGCTAGGAATTGAACTCAGGACATTTGGAAAAGCAGGCAATGCTCTTAACCTCTGGGCCATCTCTCCAACCCCCTATAAATGCTTTAAAAATAATAAAGTCTTTAAAGAGTGAGTAAAGTTATAAGAAAGAATAAGCCATGTAAGGGTGGGAAATATTGTAACACAGGGAGTTTGGGCCGATGCTGCTTTGTTAACATTACACTTTTGAATGCTAATGGATAGAGAACAGCCGCTGCTGAGGCACACTGGATTGAGGAAGGGACTGCTGAATTAAATCAGCCTATATATTTTATGGGTGCCTTAATTTCAGAATGGGAGTCAGGAAAAGTTTTGTGTTGGGGGAGAGGTTATACCCTGTTTGCACAGGAAAAAAAACTATGGATTCCTTCAAAGTTAGTGAAGATCAGATTTGATGGGTGTGGGGATCCTGAGGATCTTGGTTGCAGATATGAGGGGGAAAGCCAGGAAAGACTACAAGCCAGGTGACATTTATGCTGATCCTTCTGCATGGGAACAGCTCTGAGACTGGAGGAGACATAATAAATCTTGTTGGCTACAGAATCCTCATGCTTTATTATTTACATGCCATCCTTTTATATGGCATGGATGGAGATTTATATTCCAGTTTGGCTATACAGTCCAAATGGACTTAAAAAGTGGACAGATGTCTTTTACCTGATCAAATATAGAGCAGAGAATCATCTTTAACTGACTTGAGCACACTGCACATTCCATCCTTGTGTTAATGCAAATATAATGTTACCTTTAAAAGTCTGTGTATTTTCAGAAAAAAAGGACCAGATACCAATGAAGACAAGTAGCCCAGGTGGTCCAGCCTCTCGGATTGCTGCACTTTCCTCAAAAATCTGCATTCAGAACAACTTCAAAGCTGCTAGCTGAGATGGTCCAGCCTCATAGACTACTCCAGTCAGGACTTCAGATAAACCCTGCACTTTCCCATTACACAGAGACTGGACAATAAATGTTACAGCTATTTTCCCAGGACTTGACCATTATCTCAGTTTTCTCAGAGTCCCCTAAAGATACAATTATCCCAGCAGGAAGTAATTTTAAGAACATGACGCCCACATTTCCAAGAGATGGGGTGGGTAGTTTTATTGTCAATCGGTGGGTTGTCAATGGGTACTTGTCATTGTTTAGCAGGGCTTACTTGCAAATTGTTATTGGTCATGGCCAGAGAAAAAAGCTAAACAAAAGAGGTTAGACTCAAGGTTTTCTTTCTGAAAAGATAAAAGGGGAATAAAAAATATGATAGGATAAAGTGGTAGATTACTGAATCTACTTTTAAACTAAAAAGCAACCACTAGTCACAAATATTTTACATTGGTATAGATTTTTATATATTGATACAAATGTAAGGTTATTTTTGTTAGAACATACTATATATATATATATGTAAATATATGTTTCTACTCTTGTTTAAGATATTTTGTACATTGATACAAACTTAAGATTACTTTTGTTTTAACAGACTGTGTGTATGTTTCTACTCTTTTTTAATGTATTGTGCCCATACAGCTCATTTTAAAATGTAATGTAAATTCTAGTTCTTAAAAGTTATTATAAACTCTTTAGGATAATTAAGAAATATAGGTTACTAGTTAGTCAGTTATAACAGTCTAACCTGTAGTCATATTAGGTATGTTTTCAAGGTTTAACAGACATATTTTGGATAGATAGGTGGTCTTCAAGCACTTCAGAGATTTACAGAATATGGTATTAAAAAGTTATCATAACATAAAGCTTTTCATGACAGTAATATAGGTCTGCTCCTGGCAGTTCCATTCTACTTCAGAAAAAAGGTGATGGGTATTGAAGAACCTCCATATGGAATTTGCTTTCATATGTGGCAAAGCTAGCCACTGGGCAACTGCCCTTGCCTCGAGTGCAGACAGTATGCTGTCCAAATTGGACAAGGACACAAAAGAAGGTGACTGCGAATTTTGCCAACACAAGGTAGGACATTTTTTTCAAAACTCCTGCTTCACAAAAAACCCTGTCAGATATTCTAGGCCTGTAGGCTGAAGGTGGACATCCCCATATTACACAGGAATCTTGAGTGACTGTCCAGAAAGTCAGATGTCTCAATTGTTTCTAGTTTTGGAAGTTGTTTGTCTTGCACTTTCTGTTTACTCAAGTAATACTTTATCCTTCTTAGGTCTCTAATAGAGTTGAAGACTAGATAGTTAAATCATTTTCTTTGTTACCAAATTCAGAAAAGAAACTTACAAAAAGAGATATAAAATTTATAAAGGTTAATAGACATAAAAGCTTAAGTTATTTATCTAAAAGAAGTTTTAAGGTTTAAATATATACTATTAGGTTGGTAATACAAGTTTTATGATAGAAAGTGGTTTAGGTATAAAACTTTGGACTCACCAAGATAGGATAGATAATAGAGTATTTTCTCTGAATTTGCCAAATATAGATGGACTGGATTTTTTAAGTGTAACTCTTACTTGATAATTGTTCTTATTGTATATAATTTTACTTTGTTAGAGTTAAAACCTTTCATTTTTATTTGAAACGAAAAAGGAAGAATTGTTACAGGATATTTGTTTATACTGTGTGAAAATGTGTCACTGTGATTGGTTTAATAAAAAGCAGCCGGAGCTGTGAGCATATACAGCAGATGACAGCTCATATTCAACAGGTCAACCCACCAGATGAAAAACTCTCTGGTGGGGAGCCCCACTTGGTAAAGACCATGGGGTCACTGAATGTGAATCGGTTGCTTCTGTCTGTAGTTTTTCTCATGTGCTACTACATTTTCTTCCTGAAAACAGCTATGGGTATTTTTCCTGGTGCCAGTATGTTTATCTCGTGTGTGTGTGTGTGTGTGTGTGTGTGTGTGTGTGTGTGTGTGTGTGTGTGTTGTTCTTATTGTATATAATTTTACTTTGTTAGAGTTAAAACCTACTGAGCACACATATATCTGTGAATGGTCAGAAAGATGATTTCTGCTTAATCTATATAATTTTGATGAATAGAAATAATACTAGGATATTTTTCATAGCTCAGACTGACATAGGAAAATAACAAGATTCTCAGTTACAAAATTTATTTTAGACTTCAGAACAGATTCAAAATAGACTAGATGCGCCTACAAAATATGCACCAGAGCAAGTTCCCAGGTATCTGTTGAACCAAAGTCAGGGGGTGATAACATTGAGATATAACTCCCTGCAGCAACTGACTTTTTGCACGTACCCCTGGCCTCCGTTTGTGATGCAGGACTCAAGACCTAGTCAACTAACTGTTTATTGTTTAAGTCCCGAATTTCAATGTCACTCTCTGTCTGGGAACCCTGACCACTTTAAGAAGCTACAAGCCTGCTTTACTCACCATGTCTGGTTGGCGTGACCATCCTAGCCTGAGAGAAACCGTATGGTTCCTAGTGTATCAGAATGGCTCTGTCTCTACTGTTTACTCAAGAAATGCTAAGTGACCCTAAGAATGTTATTTATATATTGTCCAGAGTTTGTGCTATGAAAGGTATGTGAGAGTGTATGTGAGTGTGTCAGTGTGTCAGTGTGCAAGTGAGTACATGATGTAGAAGAGAGGTGTAGCTCTATGTGAAGAAATGTAGCAGAGTGGAGAGAAGAAACGTGTAGAGGAGACAGATATATGAAAAACAGGGATGTATCTGTATGTAAAGAGATGTAACTGTGTACAAAGACTGTCAGGAGAGGAAAGGTGTTATTAATAAAAGCCCAGGATCAGATATGGGATAAATGCTGAAAAAACAGAGAAGTTAAGCAGCTAACCACTAGAAAGACCTCTTACCTCTACTGAATCCTCAGACCAAAGTGGGCAAGATCCCATCTCCATGAATCCTCAGACCGAATGCCATGAGCTTCTAACTCCTCCTGCCTTATATTCCTCTCTCCACCCAGCCATATCCCTTCCTGTCTCCACCTTCCTAGTGCTGGGATAAAAGGCATGTGACTCCCAAGTACTGGAATTAAAGGTGTGAGCAATCACTGCCTCTGTTTCTCTTTTTTAGACTGGATCAATCCAGTGTAGCCCAGGGTGGCCTTGAACTCACAGAACTCTGCCTCTGTCTTGACTTGTGCTAAGATTAAAGGTGTGCACCACCACTGCCTGACCTCTATGGCTAACTAGTGACTTAGCTACACACTCTGATCTTCAGGCAAGCTTTATTTGTTAGGTCACAAGCAAAATATCACCATGGAGAGGAGATTTTTTTTTCAAGATGCAATAATAAAAATATAGCTTACACAGGTACCCCACTTAAACCAGTAAGAAAAGATAGAAAAGGAAGAAGACAAGTTGCTTCCTGAATCAATTTCAAAAGAAAAAAACTTTAAAAATAGTAGCTAGCACCCTTTGTTCTCAAAAATTAAATAATAACCTATGTGTAAATGGCCTATGGTGCACAGGGGCTCTAAAAGCAAAGAATTATAGTCAAAATTAAAACAACCTACCTTTCAGCAGTAAATGCAGACTCTGTGTCAATGTACACCACAGCCCCTTCTAATCCTCCCATGTTGGTGGGCAGTGTAGCTAAAACACTCATCATCATACAAAACTGAGTTTTTCCACAGCCTGGTGGACCTGTAATCTAAAAAACAAAGTGATGTTATCTATAAAATTTGAATAAACACTGTAATTTAGTCAAAGAAAATTATTTTAGGATCTGCTGGGAAAAAAAAAAAACCCAATGCAATGAGCCTGGGTTCCAGGAGAAAATTGAGCTCTACTTCCCAAAGACACCCACTGTATGTAACAACTAACTTTCCTCTTATGGGTGTATGCTTGGGATGCGTATCCTTGGGAATAACGAGAATGCTTACTCAGTTAGTTACCGTCTGTGCTCTGTTCCCAGACGTGAAGTTAAAATTGAGAAAGGATAGACGTGGCACCCACTAACTGTATATACTGGTGTTGACGAATGACTTTGTGAAAATACTACTGATTGGTAGGGGTGTTAATCCTTCAGGCAACAGATAGCACAGTTACTTGTCATTCAAAGAGGGTCAGTAGATATGACATAGCACTTAGCTTATCTGTCCTTTCTTTCTTTTTATTTTTCCTGCCTGGCCCGGAACTTACTATGTAGTCCAGAGTGGCCTAGAACTTACAGAAATCTGTGTTTCCACCTTAGTGCTGAGATCAAAGAAATGTGCTACCATATCCAGCTTCTTATCTTTTAAATATATATATATATATATTAAAATATAATTTTAAAATATATTATGTTCACTAAATTTATAATTTACTAAAAAGTTATAAAATATAATACATATTATATATAAATATAAAATTTACAAAATATATATAGTAAAATACTTAAGTGTATATGTGTTCTTCCTTCTGTCGGTTCAACAGCTCTTTCACAGTCTTTACTAAGAGTTGTGCTTCAATGGATTTTCATGATCAGTCTTCATCTCATCATAGAGTACCCTAAAGAGTCTATATTTTACAGCCCAGATGTTTTCTCAAAGGTCGCACCCTCGGAACTTCGTCCTCAGTTTGGGGTAGCAGAAACTTTAACAGGGAGGGCTGATGGAGGACTATTAGGTCAGACAGGAGAGCGGAAGGGATCATTATACCTCTTATGGAGTGTGTTCTTTCATAGGCCCCTTCTGCACACAGTACTTTCCTTTTTGCTTCTCTGCCATATTATGGCACAGCCAGGTGAGTCTTCCCAAGAGGCTACTGTCATGTTGTTTGGATCTTCTAACCATCACAATGTGACCCAAATAAATCTCTTTACCATATAAAAGTACCCAACCTCCAAAATTCTGTTATGGCAAATGGTATAGTAGTAGACTCAAACAAGTTTCTATAAAATCTAGCAAAACTTATATAATTTGAAAAACTCTTTTGCCCATCCCAAATTAACTTTTGTGTTGTCTGTCAGTCACCTAAAAATAAAAGCAACATAAAAGCTAAAAGATTTTTACAAGAAACATGAATACACTCACCCCCTATACTCAACAATTACCATTTTATTGTATTAACTATGCAATTTCATACTATATTAATCTGTCTGTCCATCTCTCCATCTATTTACCAATACATTTTGGGTTTCTCTCTTTCATGCTTCAAAATAAACCACACATCAACACACTTTCTCCCAGAAATCCTGCACACATATCATTCTCCAGAGTTTAATAGTACTTTTATAGTACTTTTCCTTTTGACTTTCTCATAATGAAATAATGCAAATATTTGATGAATACTAACAAACATATGATGTGGGAGTTCCCTGTGTGTGCTGTGATTACCATTAATGAATAAAGAAACTGCCTTGGCCTGTTGATAGGGCATAACTTAGGTAGGCAGGGAAAAATGAAATAAATTCTGGGAGGAAGAAGGCAGAGACAGAGGGACACCATGGAGCCACCGCTGAAGACAGGTGTGCTGATACTTTGCTGGTAGGCCATGACCTCGTAGTGATGCATAAATTAATAGAGATGGGTTTAATTAATATGTAAGAGTTAGCCAATAAAAAGCTAGAGCTAAGGGGCCAAGCAGTGATTTAAATAATAGAGTTTCTGTGTGGTTATTTTGGTTCTGGGCAGCCTGGATGAACGAGTGGTTCCATGCAACAAACAGACACATTCGCCATCTATGAATTACTTGCTTACAGTACTGGGGATTGAATTCAGGGGTGATGTGTGCTAAGTAAGTAGTCTCATGCTGAGCTACAATTCCAGCCCCATATATGTAATCTAAATTCTTATCAAATTAAACATTACTACCCCCAGAAAATGCCCTCATTCATTATTTTCTAGTCAAGAAGTCTGAGCAAGTCTGATGGTACAGGCTTATAATCCCAGCTACTTGGGAAGCTGAGATAGGAAGAATCAAGGCATCTGTGAGCTACAGCCTGAGTTCAAGGCTAGCCTAGGCAACATTTTTTTGTTGTTGTTGGTTTTTGGTTTTTCAAGGCAGGGTTTCGCTGTAGCTTTGTAGCCTGTCCTGGAACTAGCTCTCATAGACCAGGCTGGCCTCAAACTGCCCATCTCTGCCTCCCGAGTGCTGCGATTAAAGGCATGTACCACCACTGCCTGGCACCTAGGCAACATTTTATCCCAAAATGAGCAATAGATGTAACTAACTAGTAGGGTCCTGAGTTTCACATCCAGTGCTGAAAAAAAAATCTATGTGCAATGTCTTTCATTTTTGAGGCTATCCCTTCCCTGTCAATATCTTTACCTCAATGGCATATGCGCAAAAAAAGTAGTTCTTAATGGATTTCATTTTTGAAACTGAATCTAGCCAGTCAGATAATCTAGATCATACTAGAAAAACATTCACACTTTATACTCCTCATTATTTCTATCACTATTGTTGTTATTGTTGTTACACTCACATACCGGACACAGTCCACGTGTGTTATCATTATTATTATTATCATTACTCTTGCATATCATGCAACAGTCCACACGTGAAGGTCAAACATGAAATTCAGCCAGTAGGGTCTCTTCTTCCACCATGAGATCTGGGGACTGAGCTCAAGTTTTGGCTTGCATGGCAAGCACCTTACTCTCTAACCATCACAGTAGGCCCCTTTAAATTGTTTTTATTCTAAAGTTGACTCTCACTTTGTAGTCCTGGCTAGCCTAGAAATCACTATGTAGACCACTATGTGACCTTGAACTCACAAAAACCCAACTCCTTGTCTCCTATGTGCTGGGACTGAAGGCATGTGTTACTCCTAGCCAAAAATATTTTTGAATACTTTACATGTATAGCATTCTCCCTTTGATTGATCAAACTGAATAATCAACTTTGATCTCTGAAACTTCACAGGTCTTTATCATTACCAACGTCAGCACAGATCAAATTGTTCATTACATGTCACAACAGGAGACACTCCCGTTGGAAAAAGTTGCACATGAGTCTTGAAACTGAACAAATGCGTGCATGTTAGAGGGTGAAAGGGTAAAAGAATGGAGGGCAGGCCATCTTCCAATGCATGCTGTCTAGGGCCAGTTCTGGGATCTATTCTTTGATTTAATGAGATTAAAGCTGCTAAGTGCTTGGTCATTTAGTGGAATGCAATTTAAATGACACATATGAAATATTCAGTATCAGGTACTATGAAAGTGTATGGTATTAATTTATTATTTTCTCTCTGAAAACATCTACCTAAAAAGCTGCAAAGTTAAGTAAAGTATCATTTTCTCTCGTGAACTGTCTTAGTACAGTCTGGGGAAACACAACATCATATCTAGGTTGATTTGGGCTATTTTGAGTTTGATTTATACTGTAGTAACTATCTCTAGAATATTCTTAGTATATTTTCCTTCTTGTTAGCTGTGTATATGTGTATGTGTGTATGTCCAAATATACAATTTTATGGACTTCCAGGAGTTAAATTTCATTATTTTTCAGGTTTATTTATTGGGGAAAAATATCTCAACATTAAGAAATTTAGCTTTAGCATTTGTTCAATTATGTACATAGCAGCATTATTAGTTATAGCCCGAACCTGGAAACAACCTAGATGTCCTTCAATAGAAGAATGGATGAAGAAAGTGTGGAATATATACACATTGGAGTACTGCTCAGCGGTGAAAAACAATGACTTCTCGAATTTTGCATGCAGATGGATGGAAATAGAAAACACTATCCTGAGTGAGGTGTCCCAGACCCAAGAAGAGGAACATGGGATGTACTCACTCATTATTGGTTTCTAGCCACAAATAATGGTCATTGAGTCTATAATCTGTGAGCCTAAAGAAGCTAAATAAGAAGGTGAACCCAAAGAAAAACATATAGTTGTTATCCTCGGTATGGGAAGTAGACAAGATTGCCGGGCAAAAAATTGGGAACTGGGGGATGGGGTGGGATGGGGGTAAGGGAAGACGGGGAAAGAAAAGTAAGAAGGGGAGAATGGGGGGGAACTTGGGGAAACGGGATGATTGGGAGAAAGGAAGGTTGGATAGAGGAGCAGGGAATCACATAACTTAATTAAGGGAGCCATCTTAGGGGCACCTAGAGGGGCTCCCAGGTGCCCAGGGTGATGTCCCCAGTTAGCTCCTTGAGCAGCTGAGGATAGGGAACCTGAAATGACCCTATCCTATAGCCACACTGATGAATATCTTGCATATCACCATAGAACCTTCATCTGGCGATGGATGGAGATAGAGACAGAGACCCACAATGGAGCATCGGACTGAGCTCCCAAGGTCCCAATGAAGAGCAGAAGGAGGGAGAACATGAGCAAGGAAGTCAGGACCACGAGGGGTGCACCCACCCACTGAGACAGCGGACTGATCCATTGGGAGCTCACCAAGGCCAGCTGGACTGTGACTGAAAAAGCATGGGATAAAACCGGACTCTCTGAACATGGCGGACAATGAGGGCTGATGAGAAGCCAAGGACAATGGCACGGGGTTGTGATCCTACTTCATGTTCTGGCTTTGTGGGAGCCTAGCCAATATGGATGTTCACCTTCCTAGACCTGGATGGAGGGGGGAGGACCTTGAACTTTCCACAGGGCAGGGAACCCTGACTGCTCTTCGGACTGGAGAGGGAGGGGAAGAGGAGTGGGGGGAGGAGTAGAAGAGTGGGAGGAGGGGGAGGGAAATGGGAGACTGGGAGGAGGAGGGAATTTCTTTTTTTTTCTTTCAATAAAAGAAAAAGAAAGAAATTTAGCTTTAGACAGTTTAGCCCTGAATTCTACCATCCAAACCACAAGATTTCAAGCTGTGTTCGGTTCCCAGCTTCTACCCAATGGTGGTTAGAAAAAAAAAAGTTGCCAAGCTAGAGCAGTCAAAACTGTTTGCTTCTTGGAAACATTGGCACACAGAAACACCGTAAGATACAACCAGCTGCACACAGTTCAGCTGAAGCTCAACACCTCTCCAAGAGAGATGCAAAGACATCAGGAGGAAAATCCTTAGTGAAGACCATTCAAGTATCAGCAAGATAGCAAACCAGTGACACATTTGAGGAGAAAAATGCTGTTCCCAATAAAATAAAATCTGTTAAAAAAAAAAAAAAGGAAGGAAGGAACGAACGAACAAACCTATTCACTTCAACCTGAAGCTCAATTGCACGGTGAAAGAGAATGTGAAGCCTAGACCTGCTAGGACCTCACATCTTACCAAGTGAACTCTGCACACTGGGGCCCGGGGCAGCAAGAGAGTGTAATCTGCCAAGCCACTACTTGGCAGAAGAAAATTAAGGCTTTTCTGGCCCTGATCTGAAACAAGACAGCTCCTGAGAACTTCCCTTTTTCTCTAGTGACCCCGCATCTAAGAACTTGTCTGTATTTGCTCAAGAATTATGCACAAATATGGTTAGGTCTTCAGACCTACCTAATTCATTTCATAACTACCTCTCCCAATCCTAAAACTAAAGAGCCAAGAATCTCAGAAGGCTGCTGCACTCTGCCTTGGGAAAGAAAACTGGATCTTAACTTACAGAACATCAGCATGTTTATATCCAAGACTCTCTGTACTATTAGTATATATTGGTGGTGGGTGTGGGTGTGCGTGTGCATGTAAGAAGAAAGGAGAGAACCAGACAGTAAAAAAGAAGGACGTGGAAATGGCAAACATTACAAAATACACATAAAAATCAAACAGCGTGAAGACAAATAGCCATGAATTTAGCAGCATTTCCTGAACATGTTATGTGAACAATCCTAAGAAACCATAAAGGTATATCTAAAATGAGGAATGAGTGAAGACATCAACAGTGCATGCTAAAATCCTGGGGTGACTGGAACCTTCCACAGAAGTGCATCAGGTAAACAAATCAATGAGTGTATCACACATAAATGATCCCCACCTGAAATCATTCCCAATTTTTCCTACCACTGTGTCTATAAGTGGACCACCAGAACCCAACTGTAACTGAACAAGGTAAAACTCATCTTCCTAGATCTGGAGGTCCACAGCCAGAAAAATGAAGATTTACTGCAGTTGTCAACAGTGAAAGAAATCTAATGACCATGTCAATCTTACACATTTCTATTGCAGGCCCTGCAGGTATCTGAGTTTACAAGCCTTGCTCTGTTCTCTCCTGAGACCAAGTAGGCCACACTAATCAGTCAATGAGAAGAAAGAAAAAAACCTGTAATATGACTTTTATCCAAGGGAAAAGTGGGGTGTCAAATAAGGACTCTGGTTCCCTTCTGGCAACTGATACTGATTCTAATCTCAAATCATGAACAAAAGCGTATAGTTGATAACAGGAAATACCAACAGTGTAAATATTTAGCAGTGCTCACTGGTTGGTCTTCTGGAGGTCCTCTTTGAACCAAGATACACAGATGTGACATCTTTTGATTGACATGAGCTTGGACCAGTTCCACAGATGGTGTAATATCTAGATTACAAAATGAAACTACCAAGCCTGGCGACGGTGGTCCACACATGTCTTTAATCCAAGCACTCATGAGGCAGAGGAAAGCGGATCTCTCTGAGTTTGAAGCCAGCCTGGTCTACAAAGCAAGTTCCAGGACAGCCAGGGCTACATAGAGAAACCCTGTCTCCAAAACTGAAATAAATAAACAAATAAATAAAGTGAAACTACCTTTTTAAGATTTCTTCTACATTTATTTATTTATTTATTTATTTATTTATTTATTTATTTATTTATTTATTTATTTGGGGCACATCAAGGTGTGTAGAGATCAGAGGACAACTTATAGGAATTGGCTTTCTCCTTCCACCATATGGGTCCTAGGAATGGAGCTGGGGTCAGTCGACTAGGCAGCAAGCACCTTTACTCACTGAGCCATCCTGCATGCCCCTGACAATACCTTTAAATGCAACTCCAATTCTACCTACTCGCAATAGCATCTAGTCCCATGTACCTTTAGCAGGGGTAATAATGACCCCAGAGGTGAAACTTGGTTTTTGAGAAAACAGTGGTTTATTCTTTTACATTAGCACAGATAGACACAAGTACAGAAAAAATGCACAGCATATCTCTAGCATTTAAATTTCCATGGACAGTAAAGATACAAGAGGGCTGGGGGAGGGGAAAACTCTTCAAAGGTTCTTTAGTAGATAATGAAAAACTGGTAGGTAATCACTGACATGATGCAAACTTCTAAAGTTTAGGCTTCAAACTTATCTTCACTGTCCCTTTTCAATTATAACAGATTCAGAATTACTTGCTTATATAATCCCCAAGTAAGGAATCAGAGTTGTGTCAGGCAATAAGACAAAGCCCTTGGCTCACCCCCTTAGCAGTTCAGCAGAACTACTGTCTTTGAAGCTCCCTCGGCATGAGCATGCCTCTGATTCTACTTCCCATCTTGATGCTGTAACCTGATGATGTAACTAATCATACCCAGATTCAGCGAGTTCATGTAAGTTACAGTTGATGATAAACACATTTAGGAACTGTACATTTAAAGTTAAGGAAGGGCAACTATAAATCTGATGAGAGAATGTTTCCAGTTTTATATTTACTCCCTCAGTCATTTCCAGCCTTTGAATGGGAAACAAAGATTGTACAATGCAAGTAGATACCTCCGTCTATACCTTATACCTGTACTACTTTTCCTACTGCCACACCCATCACCACAGATTCAGAAGCTGGAAAGAATACTCATTCGTTATCTTAGAGTTCTGGAGATCAGAGTCCTGACAGGCTTGATGGAACTCTTTGCTTAGTACCTCCTAAGGCTAAAAAGGGAGCCACTGGACTCTGGAAAGTCCAGGCTCTGCTCTGGAAAGATGGGTGTCAACTCCCAAGCTCAGTCAGGCTATTGGAAAAATCTGTGCTGCTGCTCTAGATCTGAGGTTTCTTTCTTTCTGTCATCTGAAAGCTTGGAACATCCTTACTGTTCCTGGTGGCCACATGTTGGGGAATATTATTTTCAGGTGTGTGTGACTTTTGTTTACGCTGCATTCGTTTAACTCTGTGAAGCTGTGTTATTGTGCCTTGCCTAAAGCACCTGATGGTCCTAATAAAGAGATGAACGGCCAATAGCGAGGCAGGAGCAAGGATAAGAGAGTTTGGCAGGCAGAGAGGATAATCAGAAGGAGAACTGAGAACGAGGAGAAGCAAGGAGCAAATGAGAAAACAAGCAGAGAAGGACACCAGGGGCCACCCAACTACACGGCAAGTCACGGAGAAAGAAGTAAAGAAAGGTATACAGAAATAGAGAAAGGTAAAGCCCAGAGGCAAAGGTAGTCAGGTTAGTTTAGGTGAAGAAAAGCTGGCAAGAAATGAGCCAAGTTAAGGCCAGTCATTCATAACTAAGAATAAGCCTCCGTGTGCGATTTCTTTGGGCACTGAGTGGTGGGCCCCTCAAAAAGCCAAAAGAGTAAAACATCACACAATAGCCACATCCATTCCTGTTCTTCTCTAAACTAGCAGCCCATCAGTCCTCCGGAGGCTTTGACTCTGTCTTCTTCATATCAGTAAGAGAATGATCACCGCTTTGGAGAGTTCACAGGATGAGCTCTAGGTGCTCTCCTATCTGAAAGCCACTGTGCCATAAAATATGCCTTAATCATGGCAATGACATCTCATCCTAGTCACAGGCACCTTGCTGAGAATGCAGTGTCATTGGGAGGTGTCTTAGACACTGTTTAATTACTGTGAAGAGACACCATGACCACAGCAACTCTTATCAAAGAAAGCATTGAGTTGGGGACTGGTTTACAACTCCAGAGAATGAGTCCAATGTCATGACAGGGAGCATGTGGCAGCCAAGTGTGGTGCTGGAGAAGTATCTGAGAGTTACAGCCTGATCCTCCAGCAGAGAAAGAGAGACTCCGAGCCTGGCATAGACTTTTGAAACATCAAAGCCCACCACTGGGGTACATTTCCTCCAACAAGGTCAGACCTACCCCAATCCTTCTAATTCTCAAGTAGTGCCACTCCCAGGTGACTAAGCATTCAAATAGATAAGCCTATGGGAGCCATTCTTGTTCAGACCACCGCAGGAAGCCACTTTAGAAATTTTGTCTGATATAATATCTCTGAAAACAGAGACCTAGTAATCAAGTAATAGTTCTGCCCAGCATAGTGCCATGTGTATTTAATCCCAGCACTTGGAAAACATAGGTTTTTTTTATTGCATACACACACACACATTTGTATGAATATTAGTTAATAGTCTCTAAGATAGATTCACTGATCCCCACTCTTCATACCTGTAAGACTTTAAGACAATCCTGAAGCCATTTTTGACAATTCTGAATCCTCTCAGCCTCTGTGCCATAGTGCTTCCCCTCCTCCCCTGGGAACCAAGGACCTAACAGCTACACTCGCACGTACTCAGTTCCTGAACAATTACCCATATACGTATGTTTTGGTTTGGTCCCCTGGGAAACGGGGTCAAAATGACCTCTTACCTCATCTGATCTGGCAACAGCTCTCCAGTCAATTATTGGTAATAGTCCTTTCAAATAAGCCAATCAGAATAGTCAAAGAACAACCACCCCTTGCTTCTGTGGCCCCTTTAAAAGTAGACTGTACCCGCTATTCGGGGTCCCTCGGCTTCCCGAATGCTGGGGGACCCTGTCATGACAGAATTAATAAAATCCTCATGCTTTTGCATCGGCTGTGGTGTATGAGATGGTCTCTGGGGGTGACTCCTTCTCGGTGTTTGGATGCTAGAATCCAACAATACCCATGCTTTTTGTGGTCCCCTCCACATATCAAAGTTTGTCCATGTGTCAAATATATAATATATTGTTGGGAGCTGTGATCCCCCAGATCCTGAATTTCTTGTAAACAACTTGTTTTCTTCTGCTCTGAGACAGCCTGCAGCTGCTCTGAGCACGAGACCCTCAGAAGTTCCTGATGGCAGGAGAGTGGTTTTTGGTGGGTTTGGCTGGAGCATGGCTATCAGTTAAGGTTCCCTATATAAGCTGACCCTGGACACAATAAAGGGGGCATTCTTGGGGCATCCTGGCATCAAGGATGACCTGTGTCTCTGTCTGTGTGTCTTTGTGTGTTTCACTCTCCAGCCCCTTGCCCGGTTCATGAACTGTATGGCAGCGCATAGAGCACAGTCAGGCGTGGTGTGCTACAATATATATCATATCTTGTATGTATAAGAATGCCGGGCAGTGGTGGCACATGCCTTTAACCCCAGCACTCAGGAGGCAGAGGTGGGAAGATCTCTGTGAGTTCGAGACCAGCAAGGTCTACAAGAGCTAGTTCCAGGACAGGCTCCAAAGCTACAGAGAAATCCTCTCTCAAAATAAAATAAAATAAAATATGATGGCACATAACTTCTACGACTGCCATTTCTACCTTGTGCTCTTGGAAATCAGCTGTCATAGCACGAAGACACTCAAATGGTCTTGTGGAGGCAGTTCCCCAGGTCCAGCCAACCTTTCAGACAATATCAGCCTCAGCCAATACCCTGACAATAATCTCACAGCAGATCTGAACCAGAAACATCCAACTAAGTTGCTCTCAAATTCCTGAAGCAAAGAATCTATATAACAAAATAAATAATGTTTAACCATTAAGCTTTGGAGTGATTGGTTGAGTGATATCCAACAAAAAGATACTCAGATTTAAGAAATATACAACTTTAAACACATGTAAGGAAAAACTCCTAAAAGACTTGGTAAATGTTCATCAAAAAATTTAAGTGTACTATTTCAATAATTTTAAAACAAATTTGCAGAAATTATTATTAAATGTATATAAATAAATATTAAAAATAGACTATATACTCTGGAATTGTAATAACATTAATACATCTAAAACTGGGCTGGAAAGTTTAGCAGTGTGAAAAGAACATACTGCTCTTGCAAAGGACCCAAGTTCAATTCCAGGCACACAGCCTCCTCTAATTCCAGCTCCACAGGATCCAACACCTCCAGCCTCTGAGGGACCTGCACTCATGTGTACCTTCCTACACACACACACACACACACACACACACACACCTTTAAAGTAATAAAAATAATGTAATCTTCAAAATAAAACCGCCTAAACCTTTACTAATTACATAATCAAAGAAGTGGGGAGGAAAGGCAACAGGAACCAAAACATCAGAGTAAACAAGAACTAGACAAGTATTAAAAAGAAAGAAAGAAATCAAGCATGGTAGCACACACTTTTAATCCTAGCGATAAGAAATCGGAGGCAGGCAGGTCTCCGCATTCAAGGCCAGTCTCATCAACACAGGCAGGTCCAAGCCAGCCAGAGATACAAAATGAAAGCAAAGAAGTAAGAAAGAAAACCAAATGCCTCAATTTAATGGGCACTAATTAAGTACCTTGTACGTGTGTTAATAGAAAAAATAATAAAACAATCACTGCCAGTTGGCATTTATTATGCAGTGAAGAGGATACACACTAATCACACAAATAATAAAACTAATGGTGACAAGTGCTACATAGATGATCTATGTCGTTTGTTTCTCCAGGAGTACACGGCAATTCTGAATGTCTGTAGTTTAACATAATAAAATATGCTCAACCCAGGCGGTGGTGGTGCACACCTTTAATCCTAGCTCTAGGGAGGCAGAGGCAGGCGGATCTCTGTGAGTTCGAGCCCATCTTGGTTTACAAGAGCTAGTTCCAGAACAGCTAGAGCTGTTACACAGAGAAAAATCAAAATAAATAAGTAAATAAATAAGTGATGAAATAAAATATGCTCAAATATATATAACAAAAAGAAAATTTGTCTACCCCAAAATGAAATAGGCTAAATAACTCTCCTGAAAGTGGTATTATATCAACTTAGGAGGGATCAATAAAGATAAAGTAGGTTTAAATAACCTTCAAAATATTTATTATTATTACTTCTTTTTATGTTTATGGGTGTTCTGCCTGCATACAAGGCTAAGCACCATGTGTGTAGTACCCATGGAGGCCAGAAGAGGATGTTGGGTCTTGTGGAAATGATTGTGAGTGGCATTTGGATACTGAGAATTGAACTCAAAACCTCTGGAAGAGCAGCCAATGCTCTTAACTGCTGGGCCATCTCTCCAGCCCTTGGAAATAACTTTTAAATAGCATGCTTAATTTAATGATCATATACAGAAGAAACCCATAATTAGAGAACAATTATTCTATCCAAGCACACATGAACAATTATGGGTTGCATGATTTTCTTTCACTATCTGTCTGAAATTACTTTTAAATTTATACAACAACTAACAGTAACAACAGAATATCAGAAACCATTTAAATTCATTTCCCACACCTACTAACTTAACATTTTCCCATTTGTTTATCATTTTATTGCCCTCTCCCAAATCTTCATATTTATGTATAAGATACCTATTACAACTATCTGAGTCAGTATATACATCAGTTATTCACTAAATATTTTAGTGTGTACTTCTAATAAATATATTCTCTTATATAATCATAGTGCAATTAATAACAGGTTCAGTAACCTAACACACTCATCTCGCTAATTTCTGTCACTTGATTCAGTGAGACTCACCATCATTTTTAATGATGAAATATGAGAAGCATAATCCTTTTAAAGCCAGCAAGGGTGACACCCACTATAGTAATTATTTTAGTTAATATATATATTGTTACTGTGTCTGTGCATACATGTAGAGGAGGTACAGAGAACACTTAGAAATGATTTTCTCATCCCTCTCTATGTGGGTTCCTGAGATCACACTTTGAACACCAGGCTGGATAGCAAGCTTCTTTACCCACTGAGTCACATCGTTGACTCCAATTTAACGTTAATCAACTTTATTAACAATTCAATTAAAACTTAAAGATGTGAGCCAGGCAATGGTGGCATGCCTTTAATCCCAGCACTTGGGAGGCAGAGACAGGCAGATCTCTGTGGGTTCGAGGCCAGCCTGGTCTACAAGAGCTAGTTCCAGGAAGCCAAGGCTGTTACACAGAGAAAAAAAAAATGTTAAAGATGTGGAGCTGAAGGGATGGCTCAATAGAGAAGAGCACTCGCTGCTCTTGCAGGATCTGAGTCCAGTTCCCAATTCCCAGTACCCACACAGTTGCTCCCAGCTATCTGTAACTCTAGTTCCAGAGAATCCAACTCCCTCTCTGGCCTCTGCAGGCAACAGGCATATAAGTTTTAAAAACATAGTAAAAGATGATTCTTAGAAAATAAAGAAGCTGTGCCGGCCGGTGGTGGCACACGCCTTTAATCCCAGCACTTGGGAGGCAGAGGCAGGTGGATATCTGTGAGTTCGAGACCAGCCTGGTCTACAAGAGCTAGTTCCAGGACAGGCTCCAAAACCACAGAGAAACCCTGTCTCAAAAAACCAAAAATAAATAAATAAATCAATAAATAAATAAATAAATAAATAAATAAGCAAGCAAGCAAGCTGGGTATGGTGGTGTACACCTGTAATCACAGTACTTAGGAAGCAAGATGATCACAAGTTCAAAGCCAGCCTGAGCTATACAGCCAGAGCCTGCATTAAAAGAGACAAACAGACAAAAAGATTAAGACACTGAAGAAATATATAACAAAACCACAGAGAAAAAAACCCATACATTCATGAGGGGAACTAAAGTAAAACAGAAACAGGCATTGGTGTACGCTGACATAGATGTATGGCAGACTGTGTACTTAGCACGAGTGAGGGCCTGGGTTCAAAACCTAGCATCAGAAAAAAAAAATCCTAAGTGTTGGTGAGAGTGTATTGAAAAATACACTGTGCATTCTGGTGAGGATGCAGGATGCTACCATCACTTTGGAAACCAGTCTGGCGGATTCTTAAAGAGCCACGTATATTACATGATCCTATCTTTCCATTCACTCCTAGGTGAATATTTACTAACAAAAATCTATTTCACACACACATACCCATAAATGTTACACTATTTATGATAGATGAAAACTGGAAGCTACCCAATATCTATCAACTAACGAACAGTACACACACAAAAAAAAATCTGTGCAGTGGAATATTCATGATTAAAAAGAACAAATTCCTTATATGTACTATAACATTTAGTTACCTTAAAAATGCCATGTGGAAGAAACTAAACAGAAATGACTATGAACTACATGAGCCCATGTATGTGAAACACTTACAAGAAGCAAATCATAGAGAATAAAAACGGATCGGTATTTGCCTGGCTTAGGATGGAAGCAAGAATCTGCTGCAAGTGAAACCAAGAGGATGCAAGCTTCCCGACTGTGACTGCAGTGGTGACTGCAGGGCTAGATGTGTACGATGCATGGATTCTGGCTGTTTAAATTACACCTGCAAAAGTTGCTCTTAAAGTGTCCAAATAACATCTAAAAGATCATTAGCAGTTAGGAAAAATAAAACTAAGACCCTAGGATGGACAGGGAGAATTTCTGTGCTTGAATGGTGGGAGTACGAGCCAGCACAGCACTGTAGAGGACCACTGGTTCTGACTGTGTGAGGTTATCCATGTGCACACCCTGCAACTACCTAACCACTCCAGGGCAGACACTCGGGCCACTGGCCACACAGAAAACCCTTCGGGCTTTGCATACCGTATGGTCTCTGCCACAACTAATTAAACTCTGCCCTTATGTCACAAGACAACCACACACAAAATGTAAACAAATGAGCTTGGCCATAAAACTTTATTTACACAAACAGGCAGTGAGCTGAATTTAACTCCTGGGCGGTGGTTCTACAATCCCTACCCCAGATAAAAACTTCCCTATGTTTATACAGCAGCTGTGTATAAAAATTTTCACAGGACTTATTCATATCAGCAGCAAATGAGAAACAACCCAAATGTTCACTAATAACAAAAGGAGTAAACTGTGACATGTTTTCAAAACGGAATATAATACAGCAATAAAAATTATGGTCTTGCTACCTGAAGCAACATGAAAAAAAAAAACCTTAGAAATAACATTAAATGAGAAAAGCAATTTGTGAAGGAGCTATGAGATATGAATCTTAATCACAAATATATGGATTTTAAAGTTTAAAAATAAGCAAAACAAAAACTGTGTAACTAAAGGAAACCCCAGAGAATGGTAAAAAACCTGGGATGCAGGTAAGCTATTTTAACTGAAAGGGCCCAAAAGATTTTTAAAATGATCTAATGAGGGCAGAAAGTAAAAAAAAAAATGTTACTAATCAGCATTATAAGTCAGCTAGATGGACCATAAAAAAGTGAAGGCTTATAACTTCACTTGAATTCAAACAGAATTAATTAGTGAAGTGAATGAAAGTGACAACATGGAGAAATCACTACAATATTTGAAGATGAAACACATACATCTGCTAATCGTCTTCACATTCATTTTTTTTCTATACGTAAACGCATAACTCCATCAGTCCTATAGTCCTTAACTGCCCTGATCCAGCCTCACCTCAAAATGACTGCGCAGGTGGCGCACGCCTTTAATCCCAGCACTCGGGAGGCAGAGGCAGGTGGATCTCTGTGAGTTCGAGACCAGCCTGGTCTACATGAGCTAGTTCCAG
>NC_022009.1:17100231-17111003 GCF_000317375.1 Microtus ochrogaster | reverse complement strand
AATTTTGGCACCATCTGGTGGCAACATATGCAACAACAAGCCCTTCAATTAGGTTATTCAACTATTTCATAGGCACCTACTAGTCACAGCAGCATTTGAACCTCTCTAGGAATATAGAAAATAAAATATTCCATAAAGCAGGATTCCTATCTTTAAGAAAAACATTACAATTAAATTGTGATTATGAGAACTATAAGAAAACAGTGGGGATGTAGCTCAGTGAATCAGACATTGTATAATATGCTTGAGGCCCTGTGTTTGATACCCAGAAACACATACATGCACGCACGCACACACACACACACACACACACAATGTGTCTGCTCTTAGAAGTTTGCTTCTAAAAATTTCGGGCAAGTTCTCAGGAGTTACTGATAAGCAGCCTATGGGTGCCACATCCATACACACCCGTGCACACCAATGCAACTTTCAAGGAAAAGAGACACAGTGACCCTGAAGTGCCCTCTGCTTCTTGAAACTTCATTCAATAGGCAGAGCCTAAATTTCCTTTCCCTGACCCTGAGCTGGGCTTACAGTTCTCACAATGAAGAGAACCTGTCATGAGCAGTGGTGAAATCACCAAGAACACCACCATTTCCAGCTTGCTGTCTTGTATTACTCACCCTGAGTGAAGTCAGCCAGCGTGTCAAGAGAAGATAAGACAGACTATGAAGACCCCACTAGGGAAGAATTAAAAAAAAAAACAGCACCAGCCTGCCAGTGATGGCCCTAAGAGTGCGCTCCTCTGGGCATCTTGAGCTGGGGCTGACTGCTGGTACTGCCAGCATCACTAAGCTCAGACACTCCCAAAGGCACTGTTAATGGTTATTTCATGCCACTTAACTTGAACATAATTCATTATGCAACATAAAATAATACATTAAGTTATTGCTTCCTAGAATCAAATGCTATCAATAGCAAGAAACAAAAACAGCTCACTATAGTTTAATATATCATTTGCTAAAATATTATCAAAATTGGCTCGAACTATAAATCTGCTAAGTAGTAATCCTTTTTTAAATTCCTTCAAATTGTTTCCTAATACTACTTCACAATATTGTGGCTGCACGCATGCATGTGTTTTCACGCGTGCGTGTGCATGTGCAGGAGTGTGAGCATGTGATCAACACCTGACGTCTTCCTCTGCTCCTCTCCATCCTGTGCTCTGAGACAGACTCGGTTCCTCTCCACTGCACTGGCATCACAGACATACACCACTACCTGGCTCTCATACGGGTGCTGTTGATCCAGACAAGGACTCTGCCCACCCAGCCGCCTCCTCAGACCCCAGTACTCATCACTTTCTACAGCAATTCAAAGAAACCAAAACCGGGACACATCTAGTCCATCAGCAACGATTTGTTTAATGCCTCTGTTTAGAATACAGCTATACTGATACTGCCTAGAACACTACACCAGCAAAGTACTTAGGACTTAATTCACATTCGTTTGCATGAGGTAATTTATGTTTTGGTTGTTTTTTAACTAAACATTCCTCCTGGTGCTGACACTTATTGAAGAAGGTATGGGTTCCGTTACCTCTGTGAGAGATCCACAAGCCACACCACCATGCAGGGCTTCATCCAAAGCAGAAAGGGTAGTAGATAGGAACGCTGGGGAGGGACCAGCAGACCTCCGCATCTTTATCTCATAAGCCTACAAAAGAAAATCATTAAGTTCCGTTCAGCTATTACAAACCAACTCTGTAACCATAATTCAGCTTTTCTTCCTCTATTATTCATTTGACTAGTGAATATTTACCCAGTGCCAATGGCCATGTGAAATTATAAGGATGGACTATAACAAACAGCTACCATGCTCACAGACTTATTGCAAAACAAGGACTATGGGATTCAAACACCAGGTGACAATATTGTTAATTTACAAACATATTAGACTTACAAACTAGTTATACCTAAACTAGACATGGTGGTCTAGAGGGCTTCACTGAAGAGCTAGGGATCTGTGCAAAACTCTGAATCCCCTGTTAGGTGAGAAAAGGAATGTGAACATTCCTGCCAAAGAGGCAAGGATGCACACAGAAAGACCAAGACGTGGGAAAGAAGAAGAAGCTAATGGAAACTGCAAACCATAATAATTAAACAGATTCACTTAGGATGGCTGGAAGACGGACTGTGGCAGCAGGGCAGCTTGTGACAAGGCAGGAGAAGCACGCAAGAGAAGCATGCAGGAGAAGCATGCAGGAGAAGCAAGCAGGGGAAGCATGCAGGAGCTTCCCACCAGGAGCTCTGGGGCAGGCAACTTGCCATGGGATCATCTCAAACTCAGGTTGTTTATGAAGTACAGCTTGAAGGAGGCTGGAGAGATGGGTGAGAAATGGCCCCTAAAAGATATCCACACCAAATCCTTGGAGTTTGCCTGTGAATGTGACTATAGTTGGAGAAATTGTCTCTGCAGATGTGAATAACTTAAAGACCTTGTGATGAGGAGACAATCCCGGATTATGTGTGTGGACCACAAATGCCAACAAAAGTACTCTTCTAAGACACAGGAAAAGGCAACTTCAATAGAAGACAATGATGTGAAGATGGAACAGAGGGAGAGTGGCCACAAGTCAAGGAACGCCAACATTCTTCAGCAACTGAAGAGGAGAGAAAGGGATTCTCCTCTGACACTCCAGAGAGGGTGCAGCTGTGCCTGAGCCAGACTGAGACAACTTTCTCTTCTTTCAATCCACCCACTTGTGGTAAATATAACAAACTATCATATTTTGTTTAATTTTTATTTTGCGTATATGGGTGTTTTGCCTGCATGTGTGTCTGTCAACCACATGAATGCCTAGTGACTGAAGAGACCAGAAGAAGGTACTGGATCCCCTGAAACTGGAGTTTTAGTATGAGTTGCTATGTGGGTACTAGGAATGAAACATGGGTCCTCTGGAAGAGCAGGCAGTGTCCTTAGTTGCTGAGTCATTTCTCCAACCCCACAAATTATCATTTTGAGGAGATACTAAGGATGGCTTAGAACAGAGGTTCTCAACCTGTGGGTCACAAACCCTTTAAGACCATCAGGAAACACAGATATTTACATTAGAATTCGTAACAGTAGCAAAATTAGTTATGAAGTAGCAATGAAAATAATTTTTTGTGGGGTGGAAGGGTGTGTGAAAGGAGTGGGAGGGGAGTGGGCAGAGGGGAGGAAGTGGGAATTTGGATTGGTATTTTTTTTTTTTTTGGATTTTCGAGACAGGGTTTCTCACTCACAGAGATCCGCCTGCCTCTGCCTCCCAAGTGCTGGGATTAAAGGCATGCGCCACCACCGCCCGGCTTGGATTGGTATTTTTTTAAAGTAATAAAAGAAAAAGAAAATCATTTTTATGGGGCTGGAGAGATGGACTCAGAGGTTGAGAGCACTGGCTACTCTTCCAGAGGTCCTGAGTTCAATTCCCAGCGGTTGCTCACAACCATCTAATGAGATCCGGTGCCCTCTTCTAGTGTGCAGGCAGAATACTGTATACATAACAAATAAATCTTAAAAAAACCCAAGTGATCAGTACTCCAACCTCTGCCACAATACCACACCAATAACCCATTACCCACTATTTCCACAACACCGTAACAGATACTTTAGTAGACCTTGAATAAGTTCTTGCTTGTTTTTAATGTGCATTCAAGACCTATCTTCTTCAAATGCACTAACTCTCCCCTTTATGATTTACTATTTTTGGATAATGTTCCCAAATCCTTAGCATGGTCTTCAAGACCCCATGTTGCCTCCTGCTTTTTCTGGCTGCATCTTTGCAGTAACTCACTGGGTTCCGCAGGCACAGCCCACCTACCACTGAACAAGTGCCCCTGTCAGCCTGTGCATTTGCTACAGCAAAGGCCAGACCCTTCCCAGCCCTTCTCCAACCCCAGTATCTTTGTCTGTCTCCCCTAGCCATCCTTCACATTTTAGCTAAGCACAGGAGGGAGCTGCCCTGACCCTCAGCGGGGGCAATGCCCCTAGTTGCTGAGTTACACGTACTGTTTGCATCTGGGGAGCACAGGCCCTGCTGACCATATACAAAAGCTCATGGACACCTCCATAACTCAGGCCAGTCACTTTCATAAGTTCCAGTGGGGAGAGATCTAAAAAGTCCTAAAAAGAAAAAGGTACAAATAAATATTTAGCATACATGTGTAGCAAAGACATAGGAATTAAAAAGTAGTTTTCATCGTGTGCTCTTTTAATTTAAAAGATATGCAAATACAAAGAAACTTTCAGTTATCACTGTTCATCTCTAAACAAAAGTGAAATTTATTGCAGAGAGAAGATACGTGCCTATTTTACATTCTGTCATTGAGCTTCTAGGCCTTAACTTGGAGATGTAAGGCAGTCTTATTACACAGACCAGCCATTATTACACTATTATACACTATTACACTATTATACACTATTACACAGTCCAGCTGGCGTGTCTTGGAAGATACATCAAGCGACATCATGAACAGCAACACCCAGTCCAAGTTTATGTGAGCACTGTGCTTGAGTTGGGTTCAAATATATGCCCAGAAAGAATCAAGTTAAAAAGTGATTGTCTTCTAGGCTAAAAGTTAACTCAGAAGCTGGGCAGTGGTAGCACACGCCTTTAATCCTAACACTCAGGAGGCAGAGGCAGGAAGATCTCTGTGAGTTCAAGACAAGCCTGGTCTACAAGAGCTAGTTCCAGGACAGACTCCAAAGCTACAGAAAAATCCTGTCTCAAAAAAACCAAAAAAAAAAAAAAAAGTTAACTCAGAGAAAAGTATCAACTGAGAGAATGGGGATGTTTAATGTTTAATTCAGAATACAGAATAAAATGTTTAATTCATGCTTTTTAAACCATTTAAAATATAAACATCATTATTAAATGTATTAACAGAATAAACAAAGATATCCCTGAAATAAACAATCCACAAACATTATACATTGTGAAAATATGTTTATTAAAGACAAAAATCCGGGCCGGGCTGTGGTGCCGGGAATTGAACTCAGGACCTTTGGAAGAGCAGGCAATGCTCTTAACCACTGAGCCATCTCTCCAGCCCCTGTACATCTAAGTTTTTACTTTTATTTTTGTCTAGGCATGTGGAGGCAAGAAGTCAACATTGGATGTCTCCTTTAGTCTCTCTTTAAGAACTGACCTCTGGGACAGATGTGGAGGTTACAATGTGGCTAGCTTGGCTACCTGGCAAGCCCCAGGGATCCTCTTGTCTCTGCCTCCCTGGAGTGAGTTGAGATGTGCCAGACCCGGCTTGTTGTGACAGTGTTGGGCATCCGAGCTCAGGTCCTCACAATTACACGGCAAGGACTTTACTGACTCTGCCACATTCCCAGCCCCTACAACCCTAAATCTTCATAACCCAAGTCTAACAGTAAAGGTTAACTTAAAATTAATTTGCATATAAAATGAATCTAAAAACACATAAAATTTTTACCTGACAATTAACAATCTGATGTCTGCTCAAACGGTCACACAGCTCTTGTGAGAAACCCACTCGTCTTAGTTTCTTGCTGCTCATATTTCTAGATCTCCCAAAGAATCTTGAAAAACATCAGAAAGTAATAAAAATTATAGTGGACAGAGTAAATTGCTAATAAAAGTAGAAGAGACACTTGCTTATTGAGCATGTCTACAGAGAAAGAAGGCAACCTCAGAAAACAGATTCCATACAATTCTTGGATATTACATGACTTTAACAGTACTTCATATTTATATTGTAGACTAGATTGCTTTTTGTTGCTGGGATAATATGCTGACCAAAAGCAACTTGGGAAGAAAGGGTTTATTTGGCTTACAAATTACATTCTATTGTGAAGGGAAGCCAAGGCAGGAACTCCAGGCAAGAGCCTGAAGCAGAAATAGAAGCGGAGACCACAGAGCAATGCTGCTTCCTGGCTTGCTTCCCCTGCTCACTCACCAGGCATCCTAGGTCAGGAGTAGAACCACTCACAAGTACCCTACTTCTGAGCCCCCCTCCATCAATTAACAATAAAGAAAATGTCCCCTCAGATAATGCCCACAGGCCCCATCTGATGGAGGCAACTCCTCAAGTGAGGCTCCCTCTTCTCAGGAGTCAAGCTGACTACCAAGACTAGCCATCACTTACAACAATATTAAGACATTGAGCATTATTTACAAATTGTATTTGGTTATGTAATCTTCAAGATGCATTTCCAAATAGCAACTCTACACTCAACTGTAACAATAACTAGACATCTACTATATACCAGCCATGCTCCCAACTTTATATTTAATATTCTCAACAGATTATAATGAAAGTTATTTTTTAACTTATAAGAAAGCTACTCTGCAAATGTCACATATCCCGCTGTTATCAGAAAAAAAAAATAAACAGTAGATTTAGAATTCCATCCAGGCAGTTTGACACTGAGACCTATCCTCTGAACCAGAGCCATTTTAGGGGAACACAAATCTTATTTAACCCTTGTGTTTTCTAAGAGTCAGAACAAATCTCAGTCAAATGAGACTTTACTAGTATAAGTATTAGCAATAAACATATTCATTATTGTACTAGCTGCTTACTGTCCCATATAGAATTAAATTCTGTTCTTCTTGTACCTTGCTAAATGAGACTCACGCAATATTAGTCTTTGGGCAGTTAGAACTGTTGTAATCTCTGTCATAATGCATGCAAAGAAATGGCTATGTATCTCACTGATATGGCAAAGTATCTTCCAGAAATAAAAGAATAGGAACTCATTATTCCATGGAATGAAGCAATAACAATCAAACTATACAGCAAAGAACAAATCTATAAACAAGAATTAAGGTATCTGCTACCACACCACTTAGTCCAATTCTGTTTAACACTTAAATTATCTGAATTACATGAAGCCCCCTGCTCTTTCTCTCCCTCCATCCCCCATCTCCTACTTTCCTCTCTCCCCACAAAAACAAAACACATTCTTTACTTCTCTCAAGGGGAATTTGTTGGGCTGATTTGTTTCTTTAGAAGAAAAGAGAACGCTTACCTGCTATTCTGTCACCTACTGCATTTCAGGTAAGGTAGTGCTAGGCAATAACATCACTTAGTGAGTAAGGACAAGCCATCAAACAACAAAAACAAAAACCATATAACCCAAAATTACAAAGACCTTAGCAATAACCTTTCTATTTAATAGTACCACTCCCATCACTTGCCCACACTACTGCTTATGACTTCGAGTTATTCTCTACTCTACCAAATATAATATAAATTCTCTAATTATAATATTCTCCATTTGTTTGTTTCTTTCACTCTGCTCAGCTCAAGGGTGTAAAACTCATTTCCTCTGTTGTTCATACTTACAACTGAAAGATGGCGAGATATACACTCAAATAACTACAACTATAGTTGCAACAAGTATAGTTGTAGCTGCTGAAGAAACAGACGGGGAGAAGTCTCAAAATGGCCTGAAAAAAAAATAGGATGAACGTCACAATTCTACTACAAGTAGCTTCTTTAAGTCGGTTTCATTGCTTAAAATGTTTTGTGGGACTATCAGACCATATGACCACTTCCAAACTTTTAGGATCACATTTAAAAAAAAAACCAACTTGAAAAGGGGGGGTCCCTTATTTAGCTCTCCCTCAAATATCAGATTTCGCAGAGCACTGTCTTCCTCGTGTGTAAAATAAGGACAATTCCAGTTTCTACTCGAGAGCTGCTGCATTAATGCTCAACGTAGGCAAGCATCACCGACAAACATGGGATTCTTCCAGCGTGACCGTCCACAAGGTTAGGTTAAGTTGGGTTATGTTAGGTTCCTCAAGCACTTATCTTCCATTTCCACACGCAAAGCCTTCGATAATCAGTCTCTTCCTTTCCACGACTACTACCACGCTTAGCACATATATCTTCCTTAATCTTATCTATACGATTTTATAGCTTATGTCTGTCTTTCTTTCTTTCTTTCTTTCTTTCTTTCTTTCTTTCTGCGCGCGCGTTTATGTATGTATGTATGTGAGACAGAGGAGATGGCAACACAGACTCGGATCAATAAAAACAGTGAAGTAACAAAAGCAGCTGTTTTGGGGGGCTTGGGGGATTAATTTATTTATTGGGCCCTTAATACGCGACAGACACTAATTTTAAATGCTTCCGGTGTTTTTACTTCATCTTACACATAAGACTAGTCTGAGGCACTAACCTGAGAAACGCACAAACTAGCCAAGGATGGAGCACGAGTTCTAATCCAGAGCTCAGACTCCAGATTCCTCGCTCTTCAACATACGTGTGACAGTCCCTAAACTTGCCCAGAGCCCTAACTGCTCCGAAGAGGAGGGAGAGGCATCAAGAAGTAGAAAACCTCCTGTAGAACGCCCTAATAAGGCAGGGCAGCTTCCAAGCATCACCCACCCCAAAGAAAGTCTTGAAGCCCCTGGACCCAAGCTGGGGTTCCACGGACTAGTCCCACGGGAAGCAGAGGGTGTAACCGGCAGCCAGGACTCTCCGCCACCCCGGTATCAACATCCACAGGCCCGGAGAGAAAGTAAGAGATAAGCACACCCACTTGCCCACAACTGCCCCCCTCAGAAAACTCCAGTACCAGGTCAGCAGCATCGAACTTTCAAAACTTTCCCCCACCCTCACACAATTACCCGCGAAAAGCGCCCACAGCAACAACTGGAGAGCTGGTTGGTCGGTACTCTGGAAACTCACCCAATCAGAAGCAGGCAAAAGTTCGGGTTAGTCCCGCTGCATTCTGGGAATTGTAGTTCAAACTCTGAGAGTCAAACTCGAGGGGAAGAACCTGTCAAGGCGAGTGTGAAGCAAAAAAAAAAAAAAAAAAAAACCTTGCCTGGAAATTCTTTTCCCTAGTGAATCGCATTTTTAAGTTACTTCCTGGACCAGAGAAGCGTCTTTTGGGGGTTGAGGAGTTAGAGAAAGTATGGGCTATCTGCCTATTCCAGTTTCGGAAAGAGAGCTTAGTGTTTGTTTTACTTTGCACTTCCATCAAACTTGAATTGTGAAAATGAAGCTAACTAAAGGTTCTCAAACTAAAATATGTGTTGAAAAAAACAAGAGTGTAGTTGAAAGTGAAATAAAGGAAATCAAGTAGGTTTAATTATAAAGCAGCTGCGGTAAGAAAAATAAAATTAAAAACTGGCTTGATTACCGAATTTGTGCAAAAGTCTTTGCTCACTCCTTGCTTTCGGTTGTCCAACTCCCCTGTGTCGACCTCAGTCCTCAGATTTACATATAGTTATGTATTGATATATATATATGAATGGATATATATTCCAAGTAGAATAATGATGCAGGAGGACCCAGGACTCCTGTGGACATCCCCAGCATCTGTCACTGGTTGGCACTGAGACAGTGGCGGGAGTGGAGCTGTGGAACACAGACAGCTTTTTCTGACGTCAACTCCCCCGAAAAGCGTAACTGTAAAGAAGATCAACCATAATTGCGGAGGGTCCTCCAGCCCAGTAACTCGTGATTTTTAACTCTTCCGTAGCTTCACCCTAGCGATCAGGTGTCACGTGACTCAAATAAATCTGGTACTTGATTTGCATCTTCCTTCTTCTAAGCCAATAAGAGTGGCGTTCTCATTCGTCATCCCAACCCCTTTCCACCACTCTTCGCAATGGGATCTGTCACCTGACTGGACTCAAACATGGCTGCCCTGGAAGCTAAAATGCATTTGACTCCCGGAGCAGGTGAGTGTATAGCGCAGGGAAGACGGCAAGGGTGCTGTCTCCGACCCCGCTAGGGGGAGCATCCCTGTCCCCCAGCCTTCCGGCTCTCCCGTTCAGTCCCAGATTGATCTCCTGATCTTCAAATCCTCTGCCTTAACAGAAGGCTGAAACCAAAGGAGTTTAGTGTCATCCTAACCGAGACACCCACCTCGAGATTTGTAATCCTATTAGCACAATGTTCAGGAGCGAATGCGGAAGTAAATTTATGTGTCTGCGCCCCAGGCTAACACAAATATTAAAATTATTAGATATGGGATCTGCGTTAGGAGATGGGATCCACCCCTTAGAGAAAGAGGCGGTTCTCGAAAGGAGATAGTAACAGGTCAAATTAAACCCAAAACAATAATTAGAAAAGTAAGTTCTGCCTTTTCTTTTCGGGCTGATAGCTGGTGGTTTATCTAAACAGTTTCGTTTCTTCTCATCTGGTCTTTTGTTTCTAGGAGGTACTCCTCGAATGAGAAAATTGAGAATGTATTCGGCGTAACACCTCTCTTTCTATCTCCCTGCACTCTGTGCTGGGAAAATGAGTTACCCGTTTGGAAAAGAGGAAACCGCTACCGAGGAGCAACTTTTTGAATTTTTCTGTGAGTGCCTGCGGAGGGGCGACTGGGAGTTGGCACAAGCATGTGTACCTCAGCTACACAAGGGACAAGGGGATATCTCCAAAAATGTGGAAGACATCCTGCAGGCGCTGGTGCAGTGTCCCGTTCTGCTAAGGTAAGCGATCTCACTCTTTTCCAGGATCTCAGAGAGGAAGACACGTGGTTTAATATTTGGACTCTGGTCTTAATGCCCCCAATCAACTACTTTCTTTAAAGTTAGCAGAAATAGAGCACATTTCAATATTCTGATGCTTAATCTGTTTAATGTATTTTACATTTAATATACTCCACTGGCCTTGGATTACCCTCTGGAGCTGAGTTTAAGCCTGGCTACCAGAAGGTTCCTGAAATCGTTCCTTGTTTATTATCGATAAAAGATGGTGTAACTGAGCCGGGCGGTGGTGGTGCACGCCTTTAATCCCAGCACTTGGGAGGCAGAGGCAGGCGGATCTCTGTGAGTTCGAGACCAGCCTGGTCTACAA